>NC_137826.1:37169596-37382096 GCF_963921795.1 Nannobrachium achirus
GGAACGTGTGTGCGCGATTTCATGATAATCGCACTTTGCGTTTGTGATTTGAGGCATTTTGTTCTAAACGGCTCGATCCTACAAACTTTGGAAGCCAATCTTAGCCAATCAGGATGGAATATGCTAAATCGGACAGATCCGTGTCGATCACATGACTGTCGAGATACTGCCTACCGATTTGTATGATTTTTGGACAAAATCTGTAAGAGTAGTGCACAGAAATGTGTTTTGCGAACATCGGCCACTAGGTGGCGCTAGAAAAGGCCCATTTAAAAAATTTAGGGCAGAGGTTCTAGATTGGCATCCAGGGAATGTGTGTGCTCACTTTGGCAGCGATCGGGCCAACGACGACTGAGATTAGGTGCTCACAAACTGCGAGGACGCACGGACGGACGGACGCACGCACGGACGGACGGACGGACGGAAAACATACTCCCCCACATGCCTTCGGCTGGTGGAGACAATTAATGACTAAAGTTTTATTAAATTGCAATATTAGTTAATGAGTATCTCCTCTGACCGTTTGTAAATGATTAAATATCAGAACACTATGCCCTCAAAACCAGAGCACTCTTTAAAAATGCAGCCAATTCTCAGAGAGAGGGAACGCACCCAGAGAGAGGGAGGAGGAAAGAGAGAGGGAGAGGGGAGAGACTGAGAGAAGAATGAAAAGTTTGACAGCCTGGAAAACATCAGGCCAAGGACTGGGTGAGGTGAGGACTCACTGATGATGTCTCTCAACTCCAACCACCTGTGAACAAACAGAATCAGAACAGACACTGGTAGTGTAGACAGAGTGGGAAGGCTGTCACAGTATTGTGAGAGAGAATGTATTCTTAAGAACTCACACACATCCGAAAGGCACAAACTCTATAGTATTCACTATAGGAACAACAAGCCTCCATACTAAAGTGCACACAGACTCAGACAGCTCTCACTAAAGGCCTCTAAACCCTTGGTCAGGCACTTTCACATAAACCTCCACCCAGCCTTGACAGCTACAAACCTCTGTTCAGTACTAGATACGTGCTTATTCTTCTGGGTTTCCTTTCTGCCTACTACACACACAACTCGAAATACACCATTAAGCATAAAAAGAAACAAGTGTAGATTATTAATCAGTACTTAGATAGGCTGTAAATGTGCATGTCTCCGATACTCTGTTCCAGCTCTGTGTGGCATAATAACTAAACACTGCCTCAACAGGTTTCGTTTTAATTCTGGTCAGGACAATAGCAGTCAAATTAAATATTTGAGAAATGGATTTGCTTACTTTGGCAGTGGATGTGCTTATAGGTACTCTGAGGGAGCACGCTACATCAGCCCTGCCAAATACGGGCCTTCGGAGACATAAAAGTAAGAACAACAGGTGGTAGCTGGGGTTGTGGAGAGTGAGCAGTAATTCCTAGAAGGGCAGCAACAGCATGTGACAAGCGAATATGCTATGCAAAATCTCCTCATTTAAACGGGGTGCTCTATTCGTGTATGTGATTTGTTAGAATATTGAATTATTGTATTGATATTTTCCATTATGTATCTGTAATATCTGCTACAATTTTAACAGCCTTATCCCACTGATATTTGAACCTTGTGTATGATTTATTTTCACTACTCTTGAAACTGCAATGATGGAGTTGGTAGAAATAATTTCACATACTTTTTTACATCTGAAAACCTGTGATGTGACAGTGAAGTTGAGTTGAAAAGCATGGAGCTGAGGCCAACCAGTGGTTAGCCGCCAACAACTGTAAAGGGTTTTCTGATTGAATGCTATCCACAAGTTTCCAACATCCCATCGTGCATTGTGCAGAAACTGGACGGAGCTTCCGGCGCCGCAGCCGAGTTTGATCTACAAGCTCACAACGGCTGCTTCTGCCACGCGACGTGAGCTTGTATGTCTGCTGTTAACCGGAAGTGTGGTGCAGTGTGGTGCAAAACATTCTCCAGTAAATTCCCGTGGAAAGAGGTGGATAGACCTTATTCACACTGCGGCCATCTTGGATCACATGACTTCCTGGGATCGCAGCCTGCATTACAAACCATTGTGAACAATGGAGCGATGGTCCCAAAATATGAGTTCTATTCAACCAATTCTTTTTACCAAATTGACAAATGGGCAGATGACAACATCAACATCCCCAAAATGATTAAATAGAAGGGCTACAGTAACTGGATTGATTACATCCATGGTAATGATATTCAATGTAAGTTAGGTTGCAACCTTACTGTGTACAAAGACTTATCTGTGCAGTGCTTGCTCCATCATCATATTAACTATGTGTTTTGTTAGATTGTTTCTGATTAATATGCAAAAATCACAATACAGTAATATTAATTCTATGATGGCAGAGCAAGCACTAGTCTGCACAGATACTGCAGCAAGTCTTTGTACAGAGTAACAGTGTAACTTAACTACCATAAATAATGAGGATGTACCCTTCTATTTAATCCTTTTGGGGATGTTGATGTTGTCATCTGCCCATTTGTCGATTTGATCAAAAGAAAATGGTTGAATAGAACTCATATTTTGGGACCATCGCTCCATTGTTCACAATGGTTTGTAATGCAGGCTGCTATCCCAGGAAGTCATGTGATCCAAGATGGCCGCAGTGTGAATAAGGTCTATGCGCATCACGCCCATTTAGAAGACTGATCCCCAGTGACTTGAGACTTCTCAAGGCTTGAAGTTGCTTTCAAGTCCATTTCAAGCACAACAAACAAGCTTGCTCTCTCTTTGATAGGAACCAAATTGTGAAAAATGTCTGTTTCGGCGCTTAAAACGTGAAGTAAAAAAAGAGCTGCAAACAAACCTGAGAGTGACAACGCTGGCCTCAAAATGTTGTGGCCCCTACAGAATACACCCCTGAGATCAAAATGCAGTTGAAGTTATTAGAAACAATTCAAAGCGCTCCGTCTGTCTCTGTTACTTTGGTCTCAGTAGTTTTGCTCCTCCCTTCGCCATTTTTACTCCGTTCTCTCATGTGCTTTCATGTTGTCCATCCATCATCTATCCAGCGCCCTCCCCCTTGCTGTTTCAAAGACGACAGAGTATTCTCCTCTGTGCCTTGGAGACGGATTCTCACGCTCTAACATATACATTTCATAATGGAGCTATTGATTTGTACCATGTTTTGATTCTTTATTTTTGCATGTTTTTCTTTGTAGATGGACGCATTCTCAAGGTGACTGAGATGATTTATATGAAGGGCGACTGATGGGAATAAACATGGTTATTTATTTTTAGATCAATGAGAGAGAGAGAGAGAGAGACAGAAGGATTGTTGTAAAGCCTGGGACACACTAGGCCCAGACGTATCGAATGAGGACTCATGATCCAATTCCTCCCAGCAGTTGCCTGTGAGCAAAGACAAACATTGTGTTTGCATGTATCAGACCGTGACCGCGCATCAGAGAAAAGTGCATGTCAGCGAGAAATTAAATACATTTGGATCCATGCAAATTGCATAATCTTGTCGGAGTGGGGCCTAGCCAGGCTCAATGATCACACAGGCTAGGGCCGAGCTTGGGATGGCTTTTTGGGCCTGCGCATAAACCTCTGAACCTCACCTGTTAATTTTAGGTATGTGTTTCCTTTCTGCCTACCACACACAGCAGTGTAGATTATTATGGTAGGCTTTTTAAAGGCTGTGGAGAACATACACGTTTTTAGGCTGTATTCAAAAATAGTCAGAGTTGCCGTTTGTCTCAGGTCCTCTGAATGTTTGTTCCAACTATGTGTGGCATTATAACTAAACACTGCCTTTAGTTTTAACTCAGGGAACAGTTATAGCAGGCTTCTCCCGAATTACCTAAAACATCTCAAGGCTTGAAGTTGCTTTCCAGATCATTCAGTTAAGCTCAGACCAGCAATGCTCTCCTTAGGGAGAGGACGCAAATTGTGAGAAATGTCTGTTGCAGTTTAAACAAAAAACAATCCTGACAGTGAGAACACAGTCTGATAATTTTGTGAGGCCGAATACACCCATGAGATCAAAACATGGTTGAAGTAACGAGAAGCAAGCAGCCACTCTCTGTCTGTCTCTGTTATTTTAGTCTCACTTTTCCCCTTTTTCCTCCGCTCTCTTTTCTATTTCTTCATGTCGTCGTCTGCCCTAACACTCCTTGCTATTCAAAGACGGAAATTGTATTCACACACTCTAATAAACTTTTTATAATGGATCTATTGATTTGAAAATGCAGACTTTAATGCATACAATATGTATGACATAACATTGTACGTATAATATAATAATCTGTCCGTCCAGATAGACAGACAAACCGACCACACACACACACACACACACACACACACACACACACACACACACACACACACACACACACACACACACACACACACACACACACACACACACACACACACACACAGAGAGAGAGAGAGAGAGAGAGAGAGAGAGAGAGAGAGAGAGAGAGAGAGAGAGAGAGAGAGAGAGAGAGAGAGAAAGAGAGAGAGGGGACAAAGAAAATGGATCAAAGAACCATGTATTTCAGTCCATTCTCTGACCTCAGATATAGGAGATCAACTTCTAGACACCTTGGCATGATTACGTATATAATTGGGGCCTCAGGTCAACATGTGGGATCCACAGGACAGGCTTCAGGACAGCGTATTGAATCCAAAGGACAAGTTGTCAGCTGCATGTTACGGCTGTCGGTGGTTTGATGGCTCACATGTTGGCTTTATACTGCGTTGACGTCGCCTGACAGTCGCCCCCGCAACAACACTGAACCACACATCCCAAGTGGCTCAAGAGAGGCTACTTGAAAGCAGAGGACAGACGATGAAAACAAATGCTCTTCCTCTCTCTCTCTGTCTCTCTCTCTCTCTGTCTCTCTCTCTCTCTCTTTCTCATTCCCTTCAATTTCTATCCTTGTTCTCTCACTCTAAGTCTAACTAACAAACTTTCTCTCTTTCCCCCTCTCGTTTTCTCCCTCTCTCTATCAATCGTTAGCCATGTTTGTGTGTTGCTTCACACAGGCTCTCAGGGCTCAGACGTCCCTGTATTCCCCAGATACCGGCATCTCTAGTATATTATATCAAGACAGACGTGGCAATTATACGGAGGGTACATAAGGCCATGTGACCCATGAGAGAGGAGGATACAAGACTGAGTCACAAAAAAAGATAAAAGAATGTAATACAGAGTCTTGCCTTTGTACAGTACAGATGCATGGTTTGGTGGCATCTACCAAAATCAAACAAGTCATTGAGGCTGACAGGGCGTTATTATGAATTCTGCTTTCCTGCCTTGATATTGAAATGAAAGCAGTGAAACCGGGTCCAAAAGTTGAGCAAACTTTTACTTGTGTGGACCCTACTTGGCCTTACTTAGCCATGCGCTGCAACCATGCCTCTTCATTTGCCTTTGAAAATGTATAAATCACTTATGCGGCGCAAAAAAATGATTATGATGTGTTTTAAAGTGCGGTGAGGATGAAAAGATGTGAGCAGGTGTCTTGTCAAGTCTATGGTAGATCTGAGAGGCTGTGAAGAGTGGAGTCTTGTAAAAGTCTTTTCAATGTCTTCTGGGTGTCACACTTAAGTCTTTTCAAAGTTTGTTCTAGTGGGCATAAGAGATGTGCCCAACTTTTATGCAATTCATGGGTTATGCGGCATTATTCACATACTGTAGCAGCATTAGATTGGTCAACTTTTGATGGGACACACATACTGTGTATGCAAAGTACACACATTTGTACATACATAGACACACACAACTCTAGATGGTTTGGCTTAGTGGCCACACGCGTCCTTCCCTGTGAATCACAACTTACCCACCCTCAGGCATCAGGAACTATAGGATAAGAAGAGCCTTTATATTGCAGGTCCCACACCTGTCACACTCATAGCCCACAGAGAGCACTTTCACTCCCTTCTCTGTGCTCCACCGCCACATTTATCCCTCACAATTTGCCTCTTGACTTGCTGCTCCATTTCTACCATTTAACGCCAGGCTCCAAGGCGCTCCGACTCTCACTGTTTTCCATACGGGACAACGCGCAGTGCCGACAGATCCGTTCAGCCGGCTGCAAGGCTGCTACTGGAGAGCAAGACGGAGATGAATGACTGCATGGTCTAATAGCCGACCTGCTTTTTCTCTGCAGCTCTGGGTGGAGTCAATCACCTGCTTCATAATCTCCATACTGTACACACATTATTTGTCTCACACATACTGTACACACACACACGCACGCACGCACACACACACACACACACACACACACACACACACACACACACACACACACACACACACACACACACACACACAATGCACAAGATATCGAACAAGACTCGATTTTTGGGTCCTATGTAGGAATGGAGCCCTAAACAAGGGTTGTTCGATAACCTGATAAGAGATTTATAGATTTAAGCTTGTTATCGAGCATAGCGGCCCATGATGTCATGTTTATACAATCAAGACGAGGCGATCAAGAAATTATTACAGTACTATCCATAATATAAAGCCATTTAACACTTATTGCACACTAATGAATAATTGTTTTAATGACATTTAATGATACAGCTTGTCCAAAATGACCCTGCCAGACTCCTGACCATGGCACCCGCAAGTGGGGTCACATCATCCACCATATTGGCTTCCCTTCACTGGTTCCAAGTTAAACATCTTACATTTGTATTATGTTCTTAAAGCCCTACATGTACACGGACTGACCACCCTATGTAACTGAGCTACTCCGTTCCCTCAACACGATAGATCACTTAGAGTTCAAGTGTCAGCTGATCTAAGTCTTAGATCAGCTGACCACACGCTTTTGACAGTCTGTGCACTCGACTGAAGCTAAAAGGTGACTGAACAGCCTACCTTTAAACGCTTTTAAAATACAGACACACCTATTCTCCCTGGCCTTTCGTGAAATGTTGTATTTTTATGCAAACAAATAAATACATAATGAGACCAAGGCACTCTTGCAGAAAAGTTTAAAAAGCCTTTCATGAAGTGGCTAATGCATTGCAAGAATAAGGGTGACTAGTTTGTATTTTTATATTTGTGTGCTGTATAACTTAAAATGTGTCTGATGTAATTTGTATTTTTGTATTTGTATGCTCTGCAGCACTTTGGTCAACTGGTTGTTTTTGTGCTTTATAAATACATTTGCCTTGACAGACACACACACACACACGCCAGACAAAAGGCACAAAAGCCAACACACACTGCAGTAACTGCATGCTCCTGCCCTGTTACTAGATGACAAGTAGCACATTGTGCAAGTTGTGTGTGCTCACATACACACAGGCACACAAAAACGTCAAGTGTGTTTTAACTTTGGACCATTACACTACCAAATTTTTCAAAACTTTTTTCCAGTTTCTTTTCAAAATCTTCTAAAACAGCGAACATAGCAGATCTACAAGAGATCGGCATAAGTGGTTAAATATCCTGAAGTCTTTTGACAAAAAGGAAAAGCAGCGCAGGGCAAACCTCTCTGACGTATCACCGTGTGAGTTGTGTCTAGTCGAGTGTAATTCTTCTCCAGTACTGTCAAGACGCAATAGATTAAAAAAATACATACGGTATATACAGTAGATCATGCACACATACTTTAACCCCCCTGCAAATACATGGAGCAGAATAAACCCTAATGGCAGACTCTTTAATGGGTCAACTCTACGATGGGCCTCATGATGTATTGGGCAATCTTCAGCTCAGCCCTGCAGCCCTTCTCCTACTGCCATAACATTCATAAGGCCTAATTCAACCTATCATATACAGCACAGTGGAGGGATAGCATGACTCTCTCTCTCTCTCTCTCTCTCTCTCTCTCTCTCTCTCTCTGTCTCTCTCTCTCTCTCTCTCTCTCTCTCTCTCTCTCTCTCTCTCTGTGTGTGTTAGAGTGCAGAGAGGCTGATAGAGTTGGAAATGGGAAGTACAGATAAACAGAGAAGAAAGAGGAGAAAAGGAAATTCAAGTGGAGAGGGAGGAGAGATAGATTGCTCATATCTTGAAATTTCTTTAAAAAAATGTCTTTAGAGAGTATTTTCTGTTGCTGTGTTGTCAAATAAAGAAGTGTGAATGTCGTAAGTGAACATGAAATGGGATTAACCAATTTCAACCTGGCATCCGGGCATGTTATTATAGGCTTATATGTTTATTTATGTTTCAAAGTTGTTAAATCTATCTATCTTTTTTTCTCTTTTTTTTCATTATAAGATGCAGAAACTGAAGTGAAGCCAAAGTGTTCAAAAAATGTATACAGGATTAATACTGGATTGCATTTTTATAGCGCTTTACAATGGTCTGTTCATTCATACCTTGAATTGAATTGCTAAAAGTATTGATTGATCATTCAATTCAACACAATCTGTGTACAGTATACCGTACAATTATGGCAGCAGACACTGAACCGCATGCATGCCAGCACGCACGCACGTCTCACACACACACACCCTCACTCTTGGTCATATCAGTAGAGTTTTTTCCAGTATGTGTGCCTCCACTGATAATGACCACCAAGTGATGTATGGGAGGTCAGTGGACTGGACATGGTCCCTGTGGGCTGAAGGTAACGGGTAGTGCTTGGTCAGCATGTGACTTCTCACTGTTATCAACACACAGCAACACACACCAGATACTGAAATGTGTGTGTGTGTGTGTGTGTGTGTGTGTGTGTGTGTGTGTGTGTGTGTGCGTGCGTGCGTGCGTGCGTGCGTGCGTGCGTGCGTGCGTGCGTGCGTGCGTGGCTGCGTGTGTGCGTGAGTGCGTGCGTGCGTGTGTGTGTCCGTGTGCACATGTGTGTGAGAGAGTGCATGTGTGTGAGAGAGTGTGAGTCTAGTGATATACCGGTACACTGCAGTGCGTATTTGTTTTTCGTATTATATTGTACATTATGGTGCAATCAGTGCGGTAGTGAATGGCCTGATGTCTGTATTAGTCTGTGCGCGCGTGCATGCGTGCGTGTGCGTGCATGTTAGTGTTGATGAGAGGGAAAGTGTGAGTCAGTGGGTGTGAATGGATGTTTATGTGACTACGAATATTTGTGTGCGGTGGAAGCTTTTGTGTGTGTTTTTAGAAGATTAGGAGCCCATAGTATTCACCCCCTCCTCCCTTTTTTGTTTTTAGGGATGCTTCCATTTTGCCTTTTATGCAACATCTCATAAAAGCAAATTGTTGTGAATATCGGGAGAATAGGGATTAAGAATTCATTTTTCATTTGTTTAGCTACATTAAACAGACAGCATGTACTACATGACAAGCCGCATTGTTATTATTATTGCATTCTTTTTGTATTATTTGTCAGAAACCCAAAAGCTATTCGAATGAATTCTAGTAGCCTATCCTTTGAAAACTATGCAATAAGGGGAAGTGTACTTTGAATGAGCCTGTACAGAGGGAACGTACTATGAGGAAATTATGTTGATGCGAGGCAGAGCAATTCTTAAGAAATGAAGGTCTTATCGGTACACAATCACCCAGAGAATTTGTCTCTGCTACGTAAGACAAATAATATATAATAGCCAATTCCGATTTTTTATTAACCCTAGTGGGCAGAAATTCAGCAAAAATAGGCTAACATGTGGTGAAAATATACATGCAAAAATAATAATAAATTAAAAAGATTAGTTGTACAGCTACTCTAAGTCCATACATTAACCCATTCAGGCCGGGTACACATTTTAGTGTATGGGAGGGGCTTACTGTACATGTACAGTATGTTGCAACATATTTGTTTTTGTAGGCTAAATCCTGATTTAGGCCTAACTATAGGTTAGCCTAAATGAGTTAAAGTAAAGCATTGTCCTTTATCTTCTCCTCTTGGCTACACCCACTAGATCAGGGGTTCCCAAACTGCTTTGGCTCAGGGCACCCCTATACATATTTTTTCATCCGAGGCACCCCTACAATATATTCATAATTTACACTCCCAGCATCTTATATTTATAGCATATTTTAGCGATTATGTTGCGTGGGAAATGTTGAGATAATAGCCATTTTGGTTAGAACTGACTGAAAATAACTTTGTACTTCAAGTTTTAAATGATACTAAATATCTTTTTAAGTTTCCAAATGAATTCCAAATGTTATCAAATTATCTAGCGGCACGCATGGACTGCCATCACGGCACCCCAGGGTGCCCCGTCACCCAATTTGAAAACCCCTGCACTAGATCACTTTGTGATTATATATAGATCCTTTAATGGCTGCTGCGATTGAGCCTTGGAATGTGATCACATGTGTGACGGTGTTAGCAGTAGTCTAATTGGAGCACGGCTGAACCAGCTTTAAAATACCATCATGATTCCGTCATCATCTTTTCATCAATACCAGTTTATGATCTCATCTCTTTGTGAACTATCCTGTTCACCTAATGGAAGCCATAGGAGTTCAAAGAAGGAAAGTGTGCAGTGAGCCTGTTATAGGCAATACATTGAAAGAGGGAGATTGTACGAAGACGAGAGCAATTCTTCTTTAAAGGCCCATCATCATCAGAGTGACCCAGAGTTGAATGCATTTGTCCACGGAGCTGAAAGCCTGATTATAGGTTGATGGACATTGAATGAACATCTGAGCTGTTTCAGGAGTATGCATGTTCATTCATTTCAAAGCCATCATAACCTTTGGCAAATGTTTGCTGTAGCCTGGTTAATAAACCAGACCGCACAACACCACCCCCTGGCCGTAGTGGTGGTGTAACGAAGTGTGTGATAGAGGCTGGCACCGCATGTTTGCTGAGCATTCATGCACTTTCTTATAATCCAAAGAGCATAGGCAAACATGCATGGTGTGTCACTTCCTGGTTCTTTTCCAATTCTCCATGGTCAACAATTCAAATAGCCCTGATATTGTTAATGGATGTAGTGTCTAGATGCTACATCCATACAGTATACTGTATATACTTGGGGTGGCTGTGGCTCAGGAAGTAGAGCGGGGTGGCCAATGATCCGTGGGTCGGTGGTTCACATCCCGGCTACTCCTGTCTACATGTCGAAGTGTCCTTGGGCAAGACACTGAACCCCGTGTTGTCTCCAATGGTGTTAGCTTGTCACTCAGCCACCATTGTTGTGGGAAGCAGGGGGGTATCTAATGGGGGGGACGGGGGGGACCCCCGGGTGGGCTGCAGCCCAAGGTGGGCTGCGCTAGGGTGGGCTGCAGCCCAGGGTGGGCTGCGCTAGGGTGGGCTGCAGCCCAGAGTGGGCTGCGCTAGGGTGGGCTGCAGCCTGCAGCCCAAGGTGGGCTGCGGCCCAAGGTGGGCTGCGGGCCCGCGGCCCAGGGAGGGCTGCAGCCCAGGGTGGGCAGCCCAGGGAGGGCTGCAGCCCAGGGTGGGCAGCCCAGGGTGGGCTGCAGCCCAGGGTGGGCAGCCCAGGGTGGGCTGCAGCCCAGGGTGGGCTGCCCAGGCTGGGGGGGGAAGTGGGCCGGTGCAGTGGAGAGAGGGCCGTTGCTGACCATTATATATATTCCAAAGTTTCCTGGTTTGTCATAGCAAAACTTATGGAGCGTATGAAAATGAGAATGACTCAACTGAAAAGATTAACTGAAAACTATTTCAAAAAGTTGCAGGCAAGCTTTAAAATGCCAATTGAGTATAATGTTATAATCTATAAAAGTTGAGCTTTGACTCTGGTGTGTCTAGACATATTTTGGAATTTTGATTTCCATAGGGTTTGATAAAGTTTAAATTGGATGTTCATCAGTTCATACCATCATGGCCATGGCCCATATAAAGAAGATGGCATTATTTGATGCTATTTTCCCATTTCACATCTTGCCTGTAGGCAAAACGGGTGATGTAGCGACCCCCTGTGGACATTTCAGTGTCTTTTTTTCCCCCATGGGGAACATTGCTGCCTGCTGGGGTTATATTGGCCAATCACAGCCTTGTTCAGGGAGGCTCTAGACTCAAAATGCTAGTGCTCTGTGCACACAGGGAATCAGGAAATGGGATTACTCTAGGCTCCAAGACTGAAGAGTTTGATGATGAAGCCAAGTAAGTTCATGCTAGTAGTGTGTGTCTGATGGTGATCTGATATCTATTGATCTAATAGATTACCTCTAAGTTGAAGAACCAGCAGTAAATCAACCCAAAATATCCAAAGGCAAAAAATAACCGATTTATAACCGTTTTTGAACATAAAATAACCGATTTTTTTTCGGCCGCGCGCGAATCGCCGGGCCGTGCGCTTCGCGCACGGCCAATGTGGGCTGGTCAAAATATGTCCCCCCCAACTGTGGAGTGCTGGATACGCCACTGGTGGGAAGTGAGGACGCTGGCGTTGACTGTTCGCCGCTTCACCTCCCAATGTATGAATGAATGGAACATTGTAAACGCTTTGAGTTCGCAACTTGCTTAGAAAAGCACTATAAAAATGCAATCCATTATTATACTGTATAGTGCCTTTCTCCAGAGCACTTCATGTATTTTCACACTCACCCGTTCACACACTCTTATGCTGGAGGAAACCATTCAAGGCGCCCACCTGCTCATCAGGGGCTAAATGTCTTACTTAAGTATACTTTGTCATCAAGGTCAAGGGTTTATTTGTCTCCCATGGGAAAAATGTGTCTTGGAGTAAAAGAGTAAAAATACTAAACATGCTGCAGTACACGCAGGCAATAGACAATACATAAAAGAACACAGTACATATCCCTACACCTAATGTTGGTGCAGTGTTTGCTGATGTGTGTACGTAGGGATCTGCAGGATTTCTCCATGTACACACACATGTGCACATGGGCTTTTAATCAGGTAGACAATATTGAAGTTAAGGAAAGTTAATTTATAACACATTTCAACAAGGCAATTCAAGGTGCTTTACACGCAACACTAAGCCTTGAGACATGACAAAAAGGCTTAAGATGAAAAACACTATGAAAGGGCATTTGAATACAATTTAAATGCGCTAAACTACTCAGTAAAAAACTCATCAGCATCAAACAAAAGTTTGGAGCTTTGATTTAAAAGAACATACACTACATAAACTTACAGCAGTGGTTCTCAATCTGTTTCGCCTGCAGTAACCCCTTACACTGATTTCCGAAGACAAGTACCCCCCTTCCCCTGACTACAGCACCATCGACATCAAAAGTCCAGTTCCAATGCCAATTCATGGGTTGCATTTGTAGTCCTACACGAGCCATTGTGAGGACCAACCCAGGTGTTTTGATTAACGTAGAACATTGGTTCTATGCCAATCAGACAAATTGAACACCTGTGTTGGTCCTCAATATGGCCTGTTTAGGACTACAAATGCAACCCATGAATCTGTTCAAAATAAAACAGCATAGTGGCAAATAAACATTGCTTTCTATTCAATAACAGTTACTACTAGTCAAGTAATTGATGTAATTTGGTTTAGAAATGTACAGAGCGGGTTCACACGAACTCTGTCAATGTTTTATCATTAACTATAACAGTAAAATACATTATACCATTTTCTAGTTTTTCCCACATACCCCATGAAGTACCCCCGTGTACCCCTAGGCCTAGGGGATACCCCCATTTGAGAAACACTGACTTACAGTATAACAAATTGATACTTCTCTGCGTTTATTTCTGACCCTGGGCTTCAGAAAGAAAGGTTCATGATGTTGTACATTTGTTTTTTAATGATTAATTAATGATTTGACATATCTAAAGGTGTAAGAACGGGAGTGATATGATCCATTTAATTGGTATTGGTGAAGGGCTTGAGCAGCAGCGTTATGCAGTTTCATTGGGAGACCTAAAGACATCATTACAGCAGTTTAGTACGTTTTTTATCCTTGATATATTCTGAAAGTGATAATGCGTACATGCGTACAGTATATACTCACAAATGAATCACTGTTGAGCAACTTCATCTAAAATGTTATCAGAAACAGTTTTTGTTGAACAGTAACAACAGGATATAGGTGAAAATAGTCTCTACTTTCTAGGCAATGAATGAAGCCTGGAGTGTCCATGTCGTGCCTCTCACCTGGTACGAATGTGTAATGGCAGCTAGCCAGAGGGCCCCAAGATGCATCCTAACTTTTGTTATTGTGATATCGAATTTCATAAAGGCAGACTGCATAGCCATGGAATATGGTTATTATACTAAATATATTTGACACACATTTTAGTTTATTTAAAGCTTTTTAAAGATAAAAGTATTGTATTAAAATATGTAGTGTTTTAAAATCAATTCAAATCAAAGCAAAGTTACATGAAAATGGAGTCAGTTTGAGAAATCTGTGGACAAATTAGAAATTATTGTATTATGGTCCATTGCAAATTGGTCTAAAGTCAATAGGTAACCTCCATTTTTATTTAACGCTAGATTAGCTGCAGATAAACTTTTGACTTTTAATGTGTTTGCATTAAAAATGTTTATTCTGGTGTCTAAACTGAAATGAGTCATACAGGAACGGCTGAGCATGAAAATCTAATTTGGACTCTCATCTCAGGTTGCTGTCTACACAGAGTACACAAGATATAATAATCATTATCCTAACGTTGTTCCGTCTCATTTCACACAGTCTGGTGTCTCAGGTCCAGGCCTCCTCCCTTTCATCTATATTCCCTTCATAACTGAGATGAATTAATTAGGCAACACAGGCGGCTAAAAGTCAATGCCTCCTTTTACGCGTGTCTAGTGGGTGGTGTTATGGAGGTGTCAGTGTGGGTTCTAATTTGAAAAATATAACCATCGAAAACGTCAGCATTATTGTCTCATCATCAACACCTTGGATTCAGACAGAGAGAGAAAGACAGGTGGAAATGGGTGATTCACAGATGCGAAGACATGCTTAGTGTGTGGGACAGGCGGGTGAGCAAGAGAGACAAGAAGGCAAGGAGGGACCTTTGTAAATCCCCATGGATAATCTGTTCAGCTTCACCCAACTGTTGGCTGCTCAGGTTGCCATGATGAGCATTAGGGGTTAAGTGCAGGGACGTGGTGGCCATTTGGGAAAAACTCCCGAACGGCCGGTTCATTCCCGGGCCTGTCAATTAGGAAAAAAAATTAAATAAAATGTCGGCCTTCGTTCCATTTTCGGGGCTGGGCGGCCAACAAAGTAAATTGTCACTGTCGGGCAGAAACCTCGTATCTCCAAGTTTCAAATTTGTAAATCTTTTCGCAAAGCAAAGCCCTGCTTCATCATACAAGGCTGTCGCACAAAAGTAGTGAAAACAGCAGATCTACAAGCACACAACGCCTCGCGGTGCGAGGCGTTGTGTGCTTGTAGATCGGCTGTTTTCACTATTTTAAATTGTTTTTAAAATGGTTTTGGACATACAAGGTTTCCACCCGACAATGACGAAATATAACTCATGTAATTGGCCCACTGGCTTATCACTTGTCATGATCTGAAATGGAAAATCTTTGAGTAGCAGCAGCGCTATAGAGATCTCTCTCTATAGCGCACAATGAGGGCCTCTACAACTCTTTTTCCCGGGCTGAATCAGGGGCCCAGCACGTCCCTGGTTAAGTGTGTTGCTCAGAGACACTTCAACATGTAGACATGGGTGGGCCTAGGAGGAGATCCGTTATAGTGTATTGCCCAGGGAGGGACACTTAGACACGAACGGTAGACATGGGTGGGCCTAGGAGGAGAACCGTTGATCTAGTGATTACCATAAATCATCTGTACCCATTAAGCTATGGTTGTCCCCGAAAGATGCTTGCCATATGTATGGTAAATGTTAGAAGTATATAAGGAAATGATGCTGAGGTGAAAGGAGTTTGAGGTGGGAGAGTGAGCAGAGGTACAGTATACTAATAGCACCTACCCCATCACAATATCTACTGTATGTGTAGAACAAGTGGAAAAGGAGATACAAGACGTCTTATATTGAACTATAATTGACTAGATGCACTCTTATCACGGGGGTGGGTGCAATATTTCCTGTGTATAATATGTTTTTGTGTTCCTTGGTGTTTTTCTTTTGTTAATATTAAGTGTAGGCTAATAGATGTATGCAGCATCTCCAAGAGAAATGTCTCTTAAGGGGGACAAATAAAGACAACCTTGAACTTTGAGAGGTGAGAAGAGCAGGGCATGGTACTGTACATACTGTACAATACACAGTAAAAAAAATGAAATATGGGATATTTAACCAAATGGACTTAATTTGGTTAGATTTGTACACTACTGTATGTGTTACGAATGGATAAATTAAAAGAGATTTTACTGTAGCCTCTAGGGCAGTGTGACTGACTCTCTCCCTCCCTCCCTCCCTCCCTCTCTCTCTCTCTCTCTCTCTCTTCTCTCAGGCAATTACACATGAATGAGAATGGATTTTCATCCATCAGTCAACATTACAGCCTTTTGTTGAAAATAATGACCTTCAGTCTCTGTTAAACGGCTTAGGAAAGATACTTAAGCAATCATGAAATGCATCTCAACTGATGGATTTAAAGTAGTAAGGAAATGGCTTAAAGGACTATATTGACTACAAGTCACAGTATGCTTTATTTGACCATTCTCTAAAGCATGTAGAGGAAGCAGCGGATTACAGTACTTTAATACAAATCTACATAGGCTACACACACATTACACACTACGTCTTTATTGTTACACTTCAATTAAGACGTGCAATAATAATAGAATAATCATGGACTGGATTTAAAATCGCTCCTCCCTGGATCGCTCCTCCCAGACTGATACACCTCTACTGTATATGGAGATCTCTATATCTGTCAGTCCTTGTCCCCGTATGGCCATATGTGGAGATCTCTATCTATCAGTTATTTACTCCTTTTCCCTTTTATACCCATCTATGGATATCCCTGATAAATATATGGCCATATATGGGCATGCCCCCTTTTGTGCCCATATATGGAGCTGAGTGTTTTGTTTCCGCCTGATGCCATGACGACACATCGAGGTAGACAACACATTCCATATTTGGGCGTAGCTGCATTGGGAACGGTCCAACTGAGTCCAACTGCTCTGGTTGAGTCATGGTGACATGAGCATGACATTAGAGGTCCGCCTTTTGGCTGGTCCTCCCTAAATGAACTCCTTATATGGTTATGGAGGAATCATGGTGACATCAAAATTCTGTCCGCCCTCCTGCCGGCCGCCGGTCCACGCTTAAGCCAATTTTAATATAGGATAGGATAGGATTTAGCATCCATTCTTCATCAGCCACACAGATTGGGCAGATAATTATAACACACTAAATCTAGCTTTATACCGTATCAAGCCTTTGGCGGGAAGAACACTGTTAATCAATGATTTTATCCTACCTGCAAACTCTCGCCTTTTGGCGACAATCAGTGTTTTTAGTGTCAACCAGGACATTCACGTGAATCATGTAGATGGGGCTGCTGCTGCTGAGTGTGAGTGAAAATCACATTATCTGTCTTTGCTATGAGATTATGTCCTTAGCGTGACCCAGGCTTGCATCAACCTTATTGGATTGTCCAATCAATAGTGTAGTTTTAGTCATTTCTGTGGCATTTCTAGGGGCCAATCGGGACGTCTCATATAGGCATTTAAAATGGTGCATAGATCGTCACTGATCACTGATTCAGATTCAGCTTCACCCAGATAACTGCTGCTCAAGTGATCACGGTGAGCGCACGCACAGAGGGAGCAGTTAGGCATTAAAGTCTTCGGCGCTCTACAGACGGACAGCGGTTGCCGCCGGGGCTCCCGCTTGGATCTGCGGGGACAGCACCGCGGTGATACACAAACACACTCGCTCTTTGAGTAAACGCTGCGCGGTATTTCACAAAGATGAACACAATCCATCTCTCACCGCCCGCGTACGCATGCACAAACGAGCACGCTCGCGGGGATTTTCACGGGACTGCGCCCGCTCGCCTCGCCGCCTCTAAACTTCGCTGCGCGGACGAAATAGCCGCCCGCCTCTCATTGAAAATGAATTACTAGCAGGCGGTGACCGCGTACCGTCTGGAATCCCCTTTCCTCAGGGACACTGAAGTCCATTTGACCATTATCCATAGTGTACCAGCAGTATGCATTTGCACTTAATAGTACTGCTGTCACTGCAGAAGTATTTACATGTAATTGGGAGATACATTTTGATAGCTTAGTATGTGCATCGCCCTACTTGCGCGCCAGCAGAGTGTGCAAGATGTCTGTGGGTATGTATGTATGTGGGTATCTCGGTGACGTTACCAACAACCAACAACCAACAAGTGCGACCTGATACAAGCCGCAGGTGGCACCTTGACAGAGTGCAGTCTAGTGACGTCACCGAGAACGCTGCTCCCTCATTGGCTAAAGGCCAAGATATGGCCACATACAGTACATACATAATATAATATGTGGTTAGCCTGTAAACCCTGGTTTAGTGGTCACTGTCAGCCAGAAACCTTGGTTTCTGCATTTTTCTTTTCCTTTTTTTCCTTAAATGAATGCCCTATACTTTGTCATATGACAGTGTCAAGCAAAAGTAGCACAAATCGTTGACCTACAAGTTCACGACATTGTGATCTTTAATATCTTACAAATCTTCTGAACAGAAACGTTTCACCATTCGCTATTTTTGAATAGCCAAAGTATACATTAGGGTTAAAGTGGTTAAGCTTGTGATACTATACTATATATACTTTTTTTTCTTTTCTGGGGACACCCTGGAATCCCTTCGAGGACCCCTGGGGGTCCCTGGATCCCACTTTGAGAACCACTGTCCTAGATTACACTATAGTTACGAGAGTTTGCTCGTGACAAATACAATTGACACAGCTTGCTCTTTCTTTCCTGTTCTGTTTATTCCATGCTGGGGGGAAAAGTGTTTGAGATGCATGTTTCTTTGACGGATATACAATTGCGGTCATGCTAGCAATGCAGCAGCCTCAACAGTATGACATTCACGTCTTCTCTTTCACCTTACTGTGGAGGTTCTGGAACCATCTGAGCATTATGTGAATGATGCTGCGGACACACTGAATCAGGCGGTCCGGATGTGAAGTCGACGGATCCAATACATTTTCTGTGGAGAGCAACTGCACAGTGCATGGTGGATATGACACGCCAAGTTTTTCGGTCAGTTGACATATCTGAAATTTGCATGAATTTGTTTGGAATTAAAAGTTGGGGTCCATCCACCACAATGTGAGCAGCTTGTGAAACTCAAACTATATCCCACTAGGCAGTGCTGATCAAATGTGAATGGAGATTCTGTTACTGCATTGTCTATTTTTCTCCCCCAAATGCTTTCATAAACATGTTTTATTGTACTATTTAGGTGTAAGATGTGGTTGTTACTTTGCTGCCATGTTCGAAACAGCAGAAAAATCAAGCACCCCCCAACTCGGATTTGCCCATCAGGGACCACCATAACTCAAGAGTTACACCCCCGTAAGAGTCCATTTGGTTGCTATAACTACCCATCATTTATCTGGGAACCCCCTGGTAACCCCCTCAAGGAGAGCTACAGCAGTAACATAACTGCATATACATGTACATACTATCCATACAGCATACAGCACTGCCCACAGACTGGATAGTTTTAGAGTCAGTGCATCTTGGACGGTGCAACTTGTTGTCTGCGTATTCGGCATAAGCCAGTGTGAGACTCGCACCTTAACCATTTTCCATACTTAGTCATGCAATGGTGTTACACTATACGAAAACAGGCGATCTACAAGTTGGCAAGTCACTTTGTGATGCTGGTAGATCACTTACTTTCAATATCTTTGGACGGCTGTTATTTCTTCTCAAATACTTTATAGGCTAAGAAACGGCAGTGACGACTGACGAGGCAAGCATCAATCCACTCTACGAAAGCGAGATGTGCAGCCATAGAAGAACAAGAAGCTGCTGCTGTGTGTTAAGCGGTCGTCATCTTCACTATCGTCATTAATTGTGAGAGCTAATTGGCAGAAGAGGAGCCGGGGGCCAGGTGAAGTGTGGGAAAAATTATCTATATATTATGTGCGTGTGTGTGCGGCTGTGCGTGTTTGTAAAAACATTGTGAGGACCATCCTGGTTGTGAGCTTTTAGATCTGCTATTTATTGTTCTAGGATTAAGACCAAAAATGTAAATTGTACCACTAAAATGTTGCAAGTACTGTAGGCCTATAGTAGTACAAACACAGTGTGTGTGTGTGTGTGTGTGTGTGTGTGTGTGTGTGTGTGTGTGCGTGTGCGTGTGCGTGTGCGTGTGCGTGTGCGTGTGTGTGTGTACATGAGCAAATGGTGTCTATGTGTGAAATGACTTTGTTTATTTGGATATAAAGTATGAGCCTGCGCTTACTTACGTATGCTATGCAGGCATGCATATGCTCACGCACATGTGTGTGCGTGCGAGTGTGCACACGTGCGCACAAGTGTGAAATATGTCCTTTCCACTCATCACCGACAGACCGAGCGGAGCGGAGCGGAGCAGGCCAGCAGTCTTAGAGGACACGAACTGTTGAACTCGACTCCTGAATCCAGAGCCAGCCATGTTTGCCACTGGGGGAGAGAGAGAGAAGTACTTGTCCTTCAAATGGCTTTGGCACGGTGGCAGCATGATACACGGTTGCATGGCTCTGTACCGTCCTGCATCTGTCTATCCATCTGCTGTACTCAGTGTTACATACTGTATTCCTCTTGTGTACTTACTAACCTGCTGTCTCCATTTTGGGCATGTCGTTATACTGTAGGTATTTTCAAAAACAAAATTTACTTCTTTTAAAGTTTTCAAAGAAATGGTAAAATAAATAGCTCATCCTCAAGCCCACAATGCATCGCATCGCGACGATAATGGTTTGTTATTAACCTGGTTTCAAACTAAGCAGGATTAAATAGAACAAACAATATACTCTTCATTTAAATGTAATGCTTTTGTTCCAAGACTTTAAACTCCAATTTAAATTTTAATCTTGCAAACTTAGAGCTGTATTATGTAACTTGTTTTTGTGAAATAGGCCTAGATTTAAAATGTTTTCCAAACTATATGATTTGACGCGGATCTAGCCCTGAGCAGCAGGGGGAGCTACAGGGAGCTTTTGCCGCTCCACGTGCGTGCACGAAATCTGCGCGCGCGCGCGTTAGCGCGACCGCAGTTTTATTAATTTATTTTTTAAGTTTTGCAGTCATTTTGCCCTATTCACCAGCAGTCTCCCAGTCCCCACCCACCCCTTAGGTTAAGCAAAACAACTGATGATTTAAGTAACATTTGTCTCAGCGGACAACTTTTGACATCAAGAAAAGAGTTAGGCATAGGCAAGCTGCAGCAGCAGTCAAGTGTACTCACCATCCAGAAGAATTAGATTCCAAAACCAGTTGACAACAATCAACAGCAGAGTAGCATATTTTATCCTGTTTATCCATTTGTCCCAGTTTTTGGAAAAAGATTGATGAAAAGCCCCTCTCTCTTATATGCAACTTTGGGAAAGTTTTAAAGGCTTTGGTGGTAATCTTGTACAGTTTCCATAACATCTCCTCATAAAGAACTTCAAACGAGTGTATAATGTTTGTTTTATATGGGTTGTTAGTTGTCCTGCGTGCCTTCCATAATTCCCATGGGCCATGGGTTAACAGTGCGCATTGCAAGATGACGCTGAAATGGACTGCTGTCTTCTCTCTCCCCCCAGCGCCCCCGTTCGCAAATGAATGTGTAGGCTAAACTGTTCTGATAATACAACTTGTTTTGGCTGTCCATTCATCATGTATAACTTAAACTGCGCGCTCGTATTCCAAACCAATGCAGCTTAACAACATAACAAACCGACAACTAGGGCCAACCCAGCAACAACTATCGTTTCCTGTCTTACTTTCACAATAAAGTGTCTCCCGCTTACCTCCCAATGCAGCTTATTTCACGCAGGTTATTATTAACAGGAAAAAGTGTAGCTTAACCCGTGTGTCTTTGTGCAACCAAACGTGCATGGGAGAGAGAGTGATGAGGGTGAGAGAGAGAGAGAGAGAGAGACATTGAGAAACAGAGAGAGAGAGAACTGCCGTTGTTTAGGAGTAGTACTGCACTTGGGTATCACACTTTTCTCCGTCTGACCGTCTCTCTCCCGATTTTGCTAGCCCCGAAAACTAACGGTGCTAGTCCGGAAACTAGTGGTGCTTTAGCACCAAAAGCCACCGCATAACTCCGCCACTGATAGAGTATCATAATACAATATATCTCATTTCATACAATTGGAGTATAATCTCCCTGCTCTTCTATTGAGACATTTAGATGTCTGGCTTGACATGCTTTGATGCAAATTCAATTTCTGAACCAAAATGATATGGTGCCAACCACATGAACCCTAGCATCCTAATTCTGGGTAGCCTATATGCCATAATAATTGGTAAACATTCGGCAAACAATAAGTGAACACAGACACCTGTGGGGACTGCAGTCAATTAAGGTCTATATGGTTTAAGTGGTTAAGAAAGCAATTTGAGTTGTAAAGATTTGTTTAATGAAGTTCAGTAAGGAATCCGTTATGGAGCTAACAGCAAGATTGGAGCCAGTATAGTGAGAGAAAAGCTGTTTTTTCCAACATTGTTCCAGCATCTGGCGTCCCTGAGATTTGACTGTACAACACAGTACGACACCAGATGCTTGCAGATAGTTGGGGACCTGTTTGTCCTGCACCACATGTCCATTGTGTGCCGAATGGTTAGCTAGCGTGACGGACATGATGCAAAACTAATTCAAAGAACTTCACATTTTACAGGCGTGTAAGACACTGTTTCCCGACATTTTTATGGGTCACGACTTTAGTCAAAATCCCTTTTCCTTTTCCTACATAACAAAATACTGTATAGATATTTCAAAAGATTTCCTCCTCCCCCAAAACTTCAAATGTATTTTCAATAGTTTGGGTCCCTTTCTTTTGGGTCTCGACCTGAAAGGTTTGGGAACCACTGCTGTAAGGGATACAAGAATAAGAGATAAGAAAAGATGTCATGACACCTTGGATAAAAGTTAATATTTGACTCTATATGTGTGTACAATCAGTCTTTTGTGTCTTTGCACTCTCTGGCAGATACTATACATCCAACATCCTCCATTCACTGACCTCTGCAGGTCACTTTACCCATGTTGTCCCTGATTGCTCAGAGAACCATGCCGTCCTGTGAGGTCTGTGAGGATAGGACACGCAGCAAAGGCAAATAGTGTCTCACACGCACGCACTTACGTACACACACTCGCGCGCACGCACGTTCATGTGTGCATTAACTCAGTCTGGAAAGGCATGCACTACTTTAGGTGCAATACACATATATAGGCACACCCAGCACATCTACAGTACACACACACACACACAGGCACACACCCACACACATTTATCCTGCTACAGCCAGAGGGGTCTGTCCACCCTCGGCAGTCCATGGTTTCATCGATTTGAGGAAGTGGAGCGTAAAGGAGAGGAAGGTGAAATGCTGAGGTGAGGTCAGTCTCTGGTCAAACGGTCAAATCACCAAGCATGATCTGCGAGAAAGGAAAAAAGTCCATATTTAATTGGTATAGATTTATTTAATTGTTGTTTACTTGTAGTTTATTTCTGTATGTATTTATGTATGTATGTAAACGTGTGTGTGTGTGTGTGTGTGTGTGTGTGTGTGTGTGTGTGTGTGTGTGTGTGTGTGTGTGTGTGTGTGTGTGTGTGTGTGTGTGTGTGTGTGTGTGTTTACTGTATGTATGTAAGTATTATGTCTGTCTGTCTGTCTGTCTGTCTGTCTGTCTGTCTGTCTGTCTGTCTGTCTGTCTGTCTGTCTGTCTGTCTGTCTGTCCAACAACCCCCTGCGCCAAGAAAACTAGGTTTAAGGCCAGATATGGTGACACTACACTATAGGCTATATTTGTATGCAACTTTGCCACTATCTCAACCAGAATTTCTACTTTGACAGTTTGACTAAATAAATGATGGTTTACCACTCACTGTACAGTTGTTATCAGAAAGCACCCTTTCTGCCAAGCGTATACAGTAACTCCCAACACCATACAGTCTATCATATTGTATCACAAGTCCCCTTTCAATTACATTGACCAGAAAGATATCCCTTTTTTAACACCTCCACAGACTCCCATAAGATCTGTCATGTTGGAGCGTTGCTCTTTACGCTTTAAGAGGCAGACGTCTCATTTATTTATTTATCGGTTTTCATACGAGCGACCACTGGGCCATGAAATATCACATTGACGTAAAAGGCAGCCGGCCGCTCAGACAGCGAGGCAGAGCGGAGTTTTACAAGCCGAACCCACTCTGAGAGAGAAGGTCCACTGGCCATCAAAAAGACCCTCCCCCCCCGCTCGCGAGCGGTCAACTTGTGCTGTCACTCCCGCGCGGACACGTCATAATGTAAATGACAGGACGTTTGGGTCGAGCGTGACGAGAGGAAGAGAGCCAGGGAGAGACCTTTCATGAGGAGGACCAAGAGACGGTGACAGAGGATGCGCATTGACACGCTGGTCAATGGGTTTTAATGTCAATTAAAAACCAGCAGTGTGACAAGCAGCTCGTTGTAAAGTCACAGGACCGTGACAGAGCTGAGACGGACACCTCCTCTCCCTCTCGGTCTCTGTGTAATTCAGGCCGCTGCATTTCTAATGCTTCATTTATGCTCCGTGATGTGACGGTGTTGCTCACCGAAAATAGACCGGTATCTAGAGGCTCACAAAATGCGACGTGTTGAGAGCAATTTCAGCACATGACACCGGTGTACAATGAAGTTGAAATTGAGCTTAAAGGAAAATTCCAGCCTATATAGAAGCATTTCTTACTGTAAGTTGGTGTTATTTATTACCCAGCCCGACGGCACCTCCAGATCGGAGCGATTGTGATAATCCACTTATTTCTATCGAACTCTCGTTTGAAATCTCGTCTCGCCAGACATCTGATTGGAGTCAATGCGGCGTGAACGCGTGATGCACACCCAGATCTGCGCAGCTGTTCTAGTAAACAGTAATGGCGGCACCTTGTGTGAAACGAGAGCGTGGATTGACTCGAGTCATTATGTACGACAGATATCTACAGAAAAATGTTTAGAGCGATAGAAATAAGTATTCTCATTGTAACCAATCGCGCCTGTCGGGAGCTCTGGTCGGGAGCTCTGGTCGGGACGGGAGAATGGACAAGATCGCCTGTTTGTTTTTTGTTTTTGTTTTTGTTTTGTTTTTGTTTGTTTTTTTTTGGGGGGGGGGGGGTTGCATCTGGATAAGTCTTTTGGGAAGTGAATGACGCCAATTAACAGTAAAAGAAGCTTCTAGGCCAGAATTCTCCTTAAAGGTGGTTTCATCTCGACTATTTAGTCTGAAATAGACTTCGTATTTTAGATGTTTGTCTTTTCTTCTTCCTCAACACTCTTTACTTCACATCACTTTCTGTCCCTCTTACTGTCTCCCCATCCCTCCCCCCTCCCCCCTCGGGTCAGAGAGATGCGGGATGAAACGACCCATCAGATGAGTTATGATAATGGCTGCCCTCCCCTCCCTAACCCCCTCACCTCACCTTTCTGGTTCATGGCGAGGAACCAAATGCCAACTCTGATTTGCATACAACCCTTCCCCTCCGCCACGCAACACTGACCCCAACAAGGGGGAAGTGGGGGAGGTCTTTTAGAGTCACACATATCACACACAGTAATTAAGGAATGTGTTAAATCCTCACACACATATTATAGCCCCCTGATATCCCACAGTGTAACTCTTCAGAGGGGTCGGAAAGCAAGGTCAGTCCAGGGGCAAGAAGCCACTATAGGGCGAAGACTTTGGTATTGGGCGGTCAGCTCGTTAGCTTTGGTTTATGCCAGTGACAAGATTTCATTTTTCTCTGTTCTTCCCCTGCACAGTGTGACCAATCTTTCCTCCCAATCTTTGACTTCCCGCTAGCACATCTTGGCAAATTTTACAATCGCTGCTTCTGCGATCAATGTACTTTTCATGCACAAAGCTGTGTATGGATGTGGCATTTTGAAAATACATTCATGCAACAACTAACCACAATAATAAGCTGTTTCATGTTACATTGGGTTTGTGATTGATTTAACCGTGGATAGAAACATGACCAACAGAGAGCTACATGTTGTTCAACCTTTGATTCACTGTGGTATTTGCCTGAGGCCGTGTTTAGTACTGCCCTGGATTGTTGATGGGATTTTCACAGATTTCTTATCTCCTCACCTCCTAATATCTGTGGTCTTAACCACTCAACCGCTATACTTTATGCGAGTGTGCTTTTCCCCCTGGATCTGAGCAGAGGAGGGGGAGGAGCTTGTGTAAGGACGCTCTGTGATTGGCCAGTAGCCAAATGCCCTTGGCAAAACATTATTTGCTATTCTGTCCCTATCAGAACGCAACTCGAACGGCACTGAGTCGGCTCAAGCGACCTTCACAACGCTCGGACGGCAACTTGCTCACTTTAGCTCACTCGGTGGTGCCTCTCGTGGCTCAAGGTCGCTTGACATGGCGGGCCTCCGTCACGGTCAAAAACAGAGCTAAGAGGCATTTCTGCATTGGCCGTGGCCTCTGACCAGAACCAGGAGGAAACACCCATGTGCATACTTTATTCACTTTTTTATTTAATGGGGTCCTCTTGGGTCTATCCTTGGTCCACACATTTTCTTCCTCTACACCAAATCTTTTCGCCTAAAATACCCAATCTACAAGCTCACAACACGCCAAGCGTTGTGAGCTTGTAGATGAGTTATTTTCACCAAATGTACATTTTTGCTGAATATTGACCTGACATGGCCAGAATAGAGACTCTAGGGTCCATGTGGTTAATAGGTTTTATCCTTCTCCAAGCCTTGTCCATCAAAGACAGAATGTGCTTCTTTTTATTCACGCAGGGGGAATTCAGAAAATTCAGCTTTTGAGGATTTCCTATCTGCAGTAAATGAATTGATGCAGGTAGATCAATCAAAATGAAAAATGGAAACACACGGGGATTTGTGATGCTACTCCGTAATGTGTCCTAGATTATACAGGTTTTATCCGACAGCCTCTGGCTACTGTATGTTGAAATTACACTGTCAAAAGGTAATTATATTAAATCCTCACACGTGTAAGCCTCATAGCTGCTTACACGGATATGTGAACAAAATGTATTCTCAGAAGAAACAAAACCATCCGGTTGTTGCCCGACTCAGTCAAATTCCGATTGGATTCATAACAGGCAAACGACAATTGAAAGAATGAGTTGTTCATTCCATTTTGCCATTTTATGTCTTATGGGAAGTTCTATTTCTCGCCGTAGCAGCGATTTGAGGATTATCTTTTGTAAAACGATCTTTTCTCACAGCTGCTCAAGTCGACTGTTGGTCCTAATGTTGCATCTTTGAAATTATTACAGGCACCTTTGAAACACATTAAGTATTAAGCATATGAATTCTGCAAAAATAGGTGGTCTACAAGCTCACAGTGCGCCGCAACACACATCGTTGTGAGCTTGTATATCTGCTATTTCCAATGAAGAGAAAAAAGTTGTGGTTAAGGGCTTCAAGAGGAAAATACCATCCACACTGTTACAATGTGTGCCAGTGTGTCTCAGCACAGGGTCATGGGTGTCCTGACTCCTGCCAAATGTCGTTTTAATTAGACCGACCTCCCCAACCAACCAGTCAAATGATCTTACTGCAGCAAGCTAATTTGAGTACGAGAGTGTTATGTGTGCGCTTGTTTACAATACACCAGCCAACAGCGAAACCTTGACCACATCAAACTAAAAGCATTATCTCACAGAGGACACCGGCCATCTGCTACAATTCCTGCAGACGGAACAACAGAACACAGCAAAACGTGTTATTTCCGCATCCTCTACTCCCTTCTCCGCACAGGAAGCTGTTCGGTTGCCTCAAAGCAAACACGGAGCGAGCTAAACAGATGCAATTCTGTGGAGATAATCGGCGATCAAGATGGCAAGAGAGAGAGATGTAAGGGTTTCGCCACTTCAAATAAACACTTGCCACATAAGCACCGGTCACATAGATGTTTATCTGTCAGGCAGCCGCTGCCTTTTTGTTTCCGTTTTATCTCCCGACATACAATGAAACACATCGCCACAGCCATGCATGAAGGGGTCTGGAACAGGGGCCGGCCCTCCTGCCTTCCAGGCTTCCAACGGCAGACACAGAATCAAAGGGAGGTTGTTTTCTTTTTGTGTTTTTGTGGCGACAGACTGTAGCTAATTCCCTCCGGTGCACAAAAGGTGCTTTGCAACTACTGAGCATCATGGGTAGACTTTGAAGTAGAACTATACATATGAGAGGGCCACTTCAGGACACTTCAAAGGTGTGACTAAATTAGAAATTAGTTTTGAGATATTTGATATTTGTTTTTGTTTTGTTTTGTTCCCCCCAATGACTTTGCATGAAAATTGCAGTGTGACCCTTAAATGGCACAAAGTGAGAACATTTAAATTCTTGGATCGTCGCTGTGAAAGTTAAGAACGAAACTGAACAATTTAACTAGCCTTTGGGTTTGAGCATGGCCTCTCACTTAATCATGCAGCAAGCAACTGAAGACACTTGCTCATGTACTGTAAGCCCTAATGTGACTCAGACTAGTGCTGTTTGTCCATGAAGATTTCACCGTTCTTTCTAGACCATGAATGTCCTGAATTTGGCTTTGTGTGCCCACAGTCTTGCAGCACCGTGGAAAACCCCCCTAGCAGCTCCTGTATAGAGGCAGTGCTGTCAACCTGCTGGCCAAAAGGTGTCAATAGAGGAAAGGCCATTATGTCACAAAAATCAGTAGGGTTCATTATAAGAACAAGAAATCTAAAGAAAAAGTAAATAGCAGCTCAATATAACACAATTTTGACCTCCAAACATCGACTATCATTATCATATCACAATCATTGTATTTTATCTAGAAACTGATGCCACTTTAATTTAATAAACAGCAAATCTCTCAAGAACAGTGCTACGCTACAAAACAGAGAGGGCGCTGTTTTTCATTTGACGATGGGTTCCCAGATTGATAAACAGCTACTGTAGTTGGTTAAATAATCTTCCTTGACATGTCAGAGAGAGAGGGAGAGAGAGACATGTGCCGCAAACAATAACTTGCACTAATAACGGTCCAGAGCCATATTACATGGAAAGTCCGGGGATCTGCAATCACAATCCATGGCAGCCTATGCAGCCAATAGGAGGTGGTGCACTCTATTCCCTTGTAATGCCTGGCTATAGTTTAGCCCAGCAAATACTGCATACACAGGGTATGCAGTATTTGCTGGGCTGGCAGAAATGGACCATGGCTGAGACCAGGACAGGGGCTGTTATACGACCCCAGCCCGAATTACAGTAAAGCCCAAGGCCGCTTTGTGGTGCCAATCCATCCCTGCTGATCGCTCATCGTTTTTATTTCCAGTGTTTTGATGCTCTTGGATTTACATTTGGTGACAAGAAGCCATCATAATCATAAACTGTGAGATTGGTGAAGGGAGGGAGGGGGGCAGGTGCCTGAGCTTGAGCCACAGCCTCTGCCAGGGACGTGCAGAGAATGTTAGAGAGGCAGGGGCTGACATTTCTAAAAAGGGCCTTTTTGTGAAAATATCTAAAATAGTAGACCTCCAAGCTCACAACGCGTCGCACAGGAGGTCGGCTATTTTCGGTGCTTGATATCACACTGAACTAAGCATAATCAAGTCAATACTGGAGATGGTGTACGGCATGGATTTCTACGCAGAGAGGGCAATTATTTCAACATTAGAGTTTGGACAAGGCAGTTATCTTGAATGCTGCCTTCAGGTATGGCATGGAAAGGGAGGCATTTCATGGAGAGGGCACTTGTTACAGACGGATAAAAGGGCAGGTGTTCAAGCCCCCTTTGATGTCTATGTGTGCACGTGCCTATATAGCCTCTGCAACAGCACGCGTCAACACAAAGCTTTATTGTTCCGTCTCCGTTAACGACATAATTACACAGAGGATTTATACCTCCACTGTTCCGTTCTGTTCTGTTCTGTCCCGGCCTCCATAGCTCCAGGTTTCCACTGGCGAGGAGCAGGGTGTCCTTGCTGCCCACACACCTGGCACAGTGGGGGGAACAGATTAAGACGGCATATGCAGCAGTTACGGAACAGCCTCCGTAGATGCCTGCCCTGGGACCAGCACTAAAAGAGTAGAGTAATTCAATCACACACACACTCATGCACGTGCCCCCCCCCCCCCCCCCCCCCCCACACACACACACACACACACACACACATAGTGTATATGCACTGCACATGGCACAGACACAGACACACTGGCTCTTAACAAAATGCAGTCTGTGAAGGGCTCTCTTACTACCACTGTCACACCCCTTCCCAGCACAACATTTATTTGCACGCCTGCGCATGCGCACACACATGTTTGTATCGTTATACTTGTGAGGACATCGGCAATTCTATGATTACCATTTTTACAGTTTTATTTTGTTGCTTTTTGTAATACTATAGCCGAAAATAGTTGATCTATAAGCTCACAACACTTCACACGGCATCACGTTTCCTAATTGTATGCACCCCCATATCTATTTATACAAAAAAATAAAACTACCATTTCTCTTGTGAGGAGTCTGAGGACCAAGCAAAATCGTCCTCACAATGTCTATTCCTCAAATTCTACGGGTTGGGGTTGGAAGGAGAAGAGCTTCACACACACCCAAGAGAGTGTGTGTGTGTGTGTGTGTGTGTGTGTGTGTGTGTGTGTGTGTGTGTGTGTGTGTGTGTGCGCGTGTGCGTGTGCGTGTGCGTGTGTGTGTGTGTGTGTGTGTGTGTGTGTGTGTGTGTGCGTGCGTGCGTGGGTGCGTGCGCACGTGTGTGCTTGCATATGTGCGTGTGTGTGTGCGTGTGCACACGCTTGTATTACCACACTTGTGGGGACATTTGGCCCCCATTCCAACCCCCTCACCTCTCTCTCTCTCTCTCTCTCTCTCTCTCTCTCTCTCTCTCTCTCTCTCTCTGAGTCTCTCTCTCCACTACTCTCATTAGTTAGAGTGTGCCAAGTGCTGGAGATAGATCAGTCAAAGATATGACTATACTGCACGCAAAAGCTGCCAGGAACATTAAGGCAGGGAGCTCCATGCTAATGAAGAACAGCCAGGAGAGCTGAGGGAGGTGAGCAGTACAGAGGTACAGGGAGGAAGGGAGGTACGGAGCGAGTGGCCGTTAAGCCAGCATAGCCTCAGTGTTAATTAAGAGGAGAACGGAAAGCAATGAGCCACTATCATCTAGGGATGGGACGATATGACATTTTTATATCACGATTATTGTGACAAAAAAAAACACGGTTTACGATATTATCGCGATAATCAAAAGCCATTATCCTGGGCGGAACATTTGCCAAAAAAATAGCAGATCTACAAGCTCACAACGCGTCGCACCGCGACGTGTTGTGAGCTTGTAGATCGGCTATTTTTTGGCAAAGACGTTTGATAGAGAATGAAAAAAATGCTGTATGAAGTAGGTATATTATTAAGTTCCTTTTACCAATTATAGAGGGTTTAATTGGTACCGGAATATGCAGCTCGGCAAATAAAAGGTGAATTGATCCCATGTGCATGATGGAGGACGATATCACGATAAATTAAATCTTCATGATACGATTATCGTGAGTGTTTTTTATCACGATAAACAATAATATCGCGTATCGTCCCATCCCTACTATCATCTACTCTTATCTCTAGTTCTTCTGAACTGGCTGTTTCCATGGCCTCTTTTCCTTCAACTGCTACCCCGACACCACGTGGCTTTCATGGTAGAAACAATGAAAAGGGAATGTTTTAGAAAGCTGAAATATAATCAAAACTAATCTAAAACAGCGGTTCTCAAACTTGATAATTTCAAAGACCCCCATAGCTCTTGAGAGTGTCCATTGTATACACGCTCAGATTCTAAGGGTCCCATTAGAAGTCCCTCAAGGACCCCTGAGGGACGCTGAATCATTGATCTAAAAATCAAACCTCGGTTCGAAGTGAGGCGGTGAACTTTTATGCTATGTGTTCTAGAGTTATGAACTCTGTGATCTATACATTCTTTATATTCTGAATGAATGAATGTTTTTATCTGGAGGGCCGAATTGTCATGTGAAGCTTGACCAATCCTCAAAGTATCCAATCATCAGACCGGGACGGACACTACACACATATTCTGGACGTACGGGACAGATAAAACCTGTTCATTCTGGACTGAAATGACCATATATGGACATGAGGTGACAGACATTTTGTTTTTGATAAAACCTGTTCATTCTGGACTGAAATGACCATATATGGACATGGGACACACATTTTGTTTTTGATAAAACCTGTTCATTCTGGACTGAAATGACCATATATGGACATGGGACACACAAAACCACTCCTTGGAAGCGGCTTTCACCGCTTCAAAAAGAAGTAAAGAAGAAAAAAAATAGAGAGGTTCATGCACTCCAGCAGAAAGTGTGGCCAGTCTATCACTCGAAAGGTGCAATTCTGAGAAATTGTGGAGAAGTGTGGTTGCCTATTTATAGACTATACAGTACATGATGTCACATGAATCTTGACAAATCCTCAAGCTTGCACAAACTTTGGGGCGAGCAAACATTTTCACAATGTTCACCTCTTTCGCCTCATTAAAAATATCTTGAAAGTCCTTAAATTGTCACTTTATAAATGTTCAGATACCCACACATATTCTGTATGTTGGATTATTTAATGTTGAGTGAAAAAAAATGACTTAATCATCTGGGGACCCCACACAATAATTTGGTGGCTGCTAGGCAACCACACTAACTATGATGACGTCATGCCCGGTATATGTGGGCGGGCAAGGTTTCAACTCCGACGGCCATTGACTTCCATTATAAAATAAAGTTATTAACCACAGGAACCATAGCGCCCCTATTCTGGGATGATCATTCTGCAAAAATAGAAGATATACGAGCTCACACCACGATGCGTTGTGAACCTGTAGATCTGCTATTTTCGGTGAAGAGATTTGTAGACCCCCGTCAAGAAGGTGCTGTATATAGGATTTATGTGGTTGAGTCAATTATTTCACATAATATACAACATATATGTGAAAAAAGGACATATTTCCTTCCAGCATGTAAAAGAAATGGCGTTGACTGGCCCAGTGGCTTGTGAGATTAGCCCACACACGCCTTTGATCGCGCCTTTGCCAGCTTTGCCCCTAGGCTGTGTAATACCGTACTCTCCCCCTCGACCTCAGAACGGTGGCCTCTGTGGATATAATTTCAAAAGACTATTAAAGACTCACCTGTTCAAATACAAATTAATTTTTTTTCCCGAAAACATAGGTTAGGATTTAGAACCATTTTTTTAGAATTAGCATCAGGTCTGGGTTGTGTTATATTGCAGCTGGTAAAGGTTGGTCTGATTTTAATTGCATTATATGCTGCTGGGTAGCTGAACCTTTAAATATGCATCATAATGTATTACTTAATGTATGTTTTGTATTAATAATCAAATCGGCAAAGTCCTCAAAAAGTAACAAAAAAAATAATGACATTTTTAGCACAGTACCTCAAAATTGTACCTAAGTTTGTCACAAGAGTACACATACTTATGTTACTTTCCACTGCTGCTCTTGTCGCTCAATCCTCATAAGAGGTAATAGTCCCTTATGCTAAAACCCCCTTATGGGCCTGACCTTTTCCGCCACACTGAATGTGCAAATTATTCTTCATCTTTTGGCCGTAACATTCTCCGCCTCCTCCCCCGGATGAGGAGACGCGCAGCGGTGCGGCAGGACGCCAGTCAATTCCATGGCCAGCCAGTCATACATCATTTTGTAGAGCGTATGGATTTCTAATATCTCGCAACAGCGGTCAAGATGATGTAAGAGATGTGGGCTCTGAGCACATAGCAAAAAGAGGCTCCTTGAGGAGATTCAAAAAGACCACAGAGAGACGTTTCATCAGATGACTGGAATAGATAATCTCATATTCTTTGGAGTACAGATTATCATAAGATATCAAAGATGTATACGGCTAGGGGTAATTAAGATAAAAAGGCATTTTGTAGGCAAAGAATTCACTAAAGGAAGTGAATACTGATAAATGGGTTATTTATTTCTAAGCTTGCACAGTTTAGTATCCAATTCAAAAGATAGTTATAAGTGTGTGTGTCTGCGTGTGTGCAAATGTGTGTGTAAAACCTAAGTATTTCCATTGCTGGCCCATTTCTGTAGTGATGTGCGAATAACTGTATTTTGAAACCTGACCCATTATGAGAGACCCACCCAACCTGTAAAAGTATAGGTAAAAACTAAAGTATCAACAACCCCATTCGCCTGAACCTGCGATAATTCGTTCGGGTTCGGGCAGGACCTGAAGGGGTGTGTGACTTAATTGTGCATCACAATTTAAGAGATCCTTTTTTAAATTAAGAATATAATGTTCTTGGCCTCTCGACAGCACATCGTGCATTCGAGTCAGTTTACAGTTTACAGTTTAGGCATTTAGCAGACGCTTTTAATCCAAAGCGATTTACAATAAGCAAATAAACATCACAATAATAAACAAGATTAAGTGTCAGTACATCAACAGCAATATAACAAATGTGAATGAATATATACAGGTATCTAGAAAAAAAAAACAATAGAATCCGTAAAAAAAAAAGGTTTCTAAAAACCTAAAAACAAATGCTAACTAGCTTCATGTATGGTCATTGATTTTTCCAGTAGTGCTAAGGGTTTAGGTGGAGTCTGAAAAGGTGAGTCTTCAGTCCTCGGCGAAAGCTAGCGAGTGAGTCCGTTGTTCTAAGTGCGACAGGGAGTTTATTCCACAACTTGGGGGCCAGGAGGGCAAACTGTCTCGGACGAGTGGATTTTTGCCCTGGGGTTTTTAGCGTGGGTTCTGTCAACATCCCTGTGTTGGTTGATCTAAGTGCACGGGTGGGGGTGTAGGGGTTGATCAGGTTTTGGAGGTATGGAGGAGCCATACCTTTGGCTGCTTTGAAGGTCAGCATCAGAGTTTTGTATTCCGTGCGGGCCGAGCCAGTGGAGGCTGCGGAGAAGGGGAGAGACATGTGATATTCCTATCCACAGTAAACACACACTGGTAGGAGCAATGAGAGAGATGGATTATGAAAGATAGGTGGAGAGGTAAACTTGGCCACAGCTTGATGTCTTGAGTTAATGCAGCTGACAGCAGTGTTGCTAATTCTGCTTATTATAAGCGACTTTGGGCTTGTTTTTCTGTAATGCTGCTTTTAAATTATCATTGGTGGTAATTGCGGGTGGTGTTTTTGGGGGGCTTGTTGGTTGTTAGTAGTTGCTTATTTGGCTTGTTTCCAAATGTAGTTTAAACCATTTTGATCTCAAGGACCCCCAAATTAATAAATATTTGTCCCCAGAGTAGGCTACATTTTGTGCCAGAGTCCCCCATACAAGATTTTGTGGATTTGAAAATATTCCTACATTTTCCACTTTTTTCAAGATTTTCAAATAGCCATGTGCAGTAGGGTTAGTGTGCTCATGTGGCCTGTAGTTACTTCTTTTGGGCTTGTTTTCATAGACCCGGTTGGCTTATTTCTCTCGCACAATCTGTCAACTTTGACTGACAGGCGATAGAAGTAAACCTAGAGAAAGACAGATTAGAAGTATACAGTGAAAAATGTTATTGCTGTCCTTCAGTAGTGTTTACAGTTGTTTTTTTTTACGGTGTGGCACATAGAGGACGAGACGTCTTGATTCTAGATTTCTAGATTCTCCCGTCCGTCTGTCCTAATTCTGAGGACGCAATCTTCCAGGAACGCCTTGAGGTAATGTCATGACATTGGTCACAAACATGGGGCTGTTAAGTATGACATCATTTTGTAGGCAGAGGAGAATTTCTGCCCCCAGTTTCCGTGAATCTTTTTACTATTTTGGGGCGGCATAGCTCAGGGGTAGAGAAACCGACATTAGAGCACGACGGGTTCCCGAAGGGTTCCCAGTTCGAATCCGGGCTCCCCCTTAGTTAATGTCGAAGGGTCCTGGGGCAAGACTCTGAAGAACCCCACATTGCTCCCGGTGAGCAGGTTGGTGCCTTGCATGGTTTCCTCCGCCACCGGTGTATGAATGTGTGCGTGAATGGGTGAATGTAATGCACAATCTCTGTAAAGCGCTTTGGATAAAAGCGCTATATAAATGCACCATTTACCATTTATTTTTACTATTTACACATTTTTCTTCTCTTTGTTGTTGAAAGGAAAGTGTTAGAATTATACTTTAGTCGTTATTTTTGTCTCGGATCTGTTGAAATAGCGAGGGACAGAAAATGCTCTGGGGCAGAGTTCTCCTCTGCCTACAAAACTATGTCACGGCTTAAAGCCCCATACACTTGGACTCGAGCATGAACTGATTAACCTGACGCAGAGTCAGGTTATGAACTATTTAGTAGTATTGTAGGTGGTCAAAAGTCGCTGTGACCTCACACGATACATTAATTAAAGTCCTTTTGGACATACATGGATGATGTAAATGGCAAATGGTTGGCAGAGGCATACAAACCTCGATGCCGCATTTCTAGTTTAACTGTAATTTCACTGTAGTGCTATTACTGGAATATTGTATAATTCCAATATTGACTGAGTACAGCTGTTTTCCCTGAGGAACGTTTGGATAATTGAAGACACTGTCACATGGTTTACATTATGTTGCACTCGCCGACCGGCCTCTGTCATTGTAAGGCCATGGTTAATTACATGCTCCACAATTGTGACCCATATTTCATCTGGGACATCTCTGTGTCTGTGTCCTCTGTTCTGCTGTCTTCCCCTCACTATCATACCACAGGTCCTTACTCCTCTTCCTCAAGCGGGCAGTTGCCCCTGTTCAGGGTTCAATAAAAATACATTTATAAAACAGAGGGGGACAATAAATTAAACACTTAAGCCCTATATCTATATTTTGTCGTTGACAAATAGTCGAAACTTAGGTAGCCGTTTTCACTTTTATAAAACGATGATTTAGTGTAGGTCCCCTAGGTACCCTCACAAAAAACATGCAGTAAACCTGGTCTCTATACTGCCTCCCCCTGGCCAGCCTGATGGAGGGGAAAGGAACTTATTGGAATAACGTGATCCTTAGATGTGGGGAAACTCCCCCGTCAGGTGAAATGAAGCGGCTTGGACTCCTCACGCATAGAAGGAAGCATGAGCATGAGTCTGTTGCTCTCCCCTGCAGGTTGGCAGACTGAGGTGTTATAGTATAGATGTCTGGCAGATTCTGACATTTCCTTGGGCTATTGTGCACTTACATAATGAAATAATTAATGCATGAACTGAGAAGCAACATAATCTGTTTTGATCAGCAAGATATTAAGATGGTACTTGTGCAATTGTATGGATGTGCTAAAACATTTGCAATTTATTTTAAATAATGAGAAATGCAAATCTGTTCTGAACAAGTGCCCAGTAATGTGTGCACATTATTTAAAAATCATTTTAGAACGGTGCCAAAGCAATTTAGAAAAGCTGTAATAGAAAAAGGCACAACAAGCAACAGCACGAGTGTCCTGGGTTGTCATCATCTTAAAATGGAGTTGCTGAGCTCACCTATCATCCCCTGACTCATTTGCTTTCTCTCTAAACAGCCACTTCAGCAGCTGATATGTTGCCCCCGGCTGACACGAGCCGCAGCAGAGTGCAATACTGTGTTTGTGTTGGCTTTTGAAAAAGGCGATGGAGATAGAATTATATTAAACCCAAAAGCCACTCTGCAACATAATTGCAGCTGAAGGACAAAATGGATATAGGGGTGGCGGGGATAGAAAGGCAAAAAAGAAATGAAGGACAGGAGGCACGACTTTTGCGTAAGTGATGAAGCGATTGAGAGGAGAGAGGAGTACAGCACTCGTTCTCCCAACTCCCACTGGGCGCTCGTGTTCAGGGAGAACTCCATTAGCAACGATTAAAAAGCCATCGCGCTAACAGCTTGTGAGCCTAAATAATCACAGGGTCCACTTTCATGGGCGCCTCCCTCCATTTTCTGATGAGCCAGGAGCGTTGCTGCTTTCAACCTGCGGTCCCAAAGGCATGCCAGACTGACCATAATGCGGCCAGTAGCTCTTTAATAAACAGAAAATGCATTTTCAGGTGGTTTAACAATCTCATCATATCAGGAAAGTTTCACTTTAGTCTGCTCATTTCTTTTAATCTTTGTCAATTTTATATCTGTACAGTATTTTGAGTAGATATGATCTATCTTCCGATTTTATAGCTGTCTGCACTTCACAGTCAATCTATCAGTCTATGGCTGGCATCATAGCAGTGGCCGAAGTCAGGAGAAAGTGCCAGAGTTCCATTTGGGATTACTTTGAAGACGACTGTGTCACAGATAAGAAAGCCTTTGTAGTGGAAGGTGATAAAATATGTGGAAAATTTCTCAAGGGGCAATTTCCCTCAAATCTTAAAGTCCAGTTGAAAAGCTCAAAAAAGAGTCTGCATCCTTTGGACTGCTACTTTTAATGTTGTGATCATCTTTCATAGTTGTTTTGTGTCTTGACTGATGTTGGTATAGTGGTGATGTTCAGTTTTTATTTCACAGTTTCTTTTTGAACCATTGCAAAAAAACTAATATCACAAACAAATAGCGTTATTATTAATATTATTATTACCAGTAACACTCCCTAATCGGGAGATAAGCGACCGTAGGTCACTTATCTCCACAAATAGGGCAAACATGTGTTTTGCCAAAATCTTCCTGATCCATGTTGATGACATGAGTGTAGACATAATGTGTAGTGATTTTCGTGATTTTAGGGCAAAATCTGTAGGAGCAGTGTCCAAAAATGTGTTTTTAAAAATCGGCCTGGAGGTGGCGCTATATGGGAGAGATTCATGTTGATGGGATGAGTGTAGACATACTGTGTACAGATTTGCGTGATTTTAGGGCAAAAATTGTAGGAGCAGTGTCCAAAAATGTGTTTTGCAAGAATCGGCCTCATGGTGGCGCTAGAAGAGGGCCATGTGAGAAATGAGGGGTGGGGTCTCCGCGCCGGCAAGGCGGACGAATAGGTACCGGCCCCGGCTGTCCCGGTCGCTCCTAGCCGGAGTTACGACATTTTATGTGAGCTGCAGTGTAGGGGGTCCTCCACTGGGGGCGCCACCACTTTTGCATCCGTTCTGGAGCACCAGGAGTGGGTGGTCGTGGGGGTGGTCATTTTTTTTAGCACATTTGGTCATTTTTTACATCTGGGGGTCCCCCAGGGACCTGGGGGTCCCTGGAGCTCCGGGGGTCCTTGGAGGTTGTAGTTTGGCAGGTAAGGAAGGTGTGTGCAAAATTTGGCATGGATCGGGGCAACGGTTGCGGAGATATGAGCAGGGCAAGAGTGTGACGTGTGAGGTGTGACAGACAGACTGACTGACGGACTGACACTTTGTGCAGGGTTTGATAGTAAATGCGACCTACGGTCGCAATTATTTGAAATAAACTAATGACAAATACAAAACAATAATCATGTTGTTACTAATTAGAGAGGATAGCCTTGCCCAGGTTCTCACTGAGACCCACAGCTCTAGTGCAGAGTAGTGAGCACCTTACATGACTTGGTACCTTACATGACTTGGTACCTTACATGACTTACACAACTTAAAAGTTGTGACGCAACATCACTATGACTTCCATAAATTCTGTATGTTGCCCTGGAGCTCGGAGGCAGGCCTGAGTGTTGAAATGTAAGGTTATTTTTTATTTTTCTTGTTTTTATGTTTGCATTGAAATGGAAATGGCGACATACTTGATGCAGCTTCAGTGTGTGTGGATCATCTTTATCACCTGTATCTTAGCCTGGGGCCTCAATGTCTGGCTCTGGCTGCTTGCAGACAGGCCTCAACCCTAATGCCGAACTTTCTTAAACCCTCAGTGGACTCTAGCACTACTGTGCTGGAGTCAAGAAGAACAACATGAGGCAGAATGTTTACTGGTGTGAGGACAAGGCAGACATAGTCTGACAGTGTGTAATGATGAGGTTATCAAACTGTTTCCGAAGACTTATTGACCTGGTGTGGTTTTGTTATGATGGCACCTAAACATTCGCAGACCCTGCAAAGCGGAGTGGCACATTTAAGAGAATGTTAGATTTTATGTTTAATAATGTTAACTTTTTTCACCTTTAAACTTGTGATCTGACAATAAAGCTTCTGATTATTCAGGGCCCATACCCAATTATCTTTTTACAGACGCCGTCGCTTGCTGAAAACAGCAGATCTACAAGCTCACTGTAAGCGTCGCGAAGTGACACCATCATACGTCAAAGTATAATTCAGGCCTTACCCAGCAAGGTTCTGTTCTACTCTGCAGAGCTTCAATAATGTATCTATTCCACAATTGAGCTGATCTGATGATGCAGACATGGCACGGGTTTAATGCAGTGAGACCACAGGAAGGCTATTGCATGTGCAGGAATTTAGGGGAGATGGAAGGTTATACATCTTTCATGCTCCCACAAGCGTGGACCAATTTGAATATTTCTAATATGCCTATTTATGCTCATCGCAGCAGCATGGCTACAGATCGAAGCATGAAGGGAGGGATCGAGGTATAGAGAGAAAGAACAGACAAGGAGAGGGGAAGGGGGTTATCAAAAATGAGAGATAGAGAGGGAGAGAGATCGATTATCATAGCATGTACAAACAGGGTGCCTTGCTTCATAACTTAGCTGCGATTTCATCGGAACTGAAAAACCATCATAATAAAATCATAATGAACTTGAAATTATGTCTGTGTCTGGAAAGTCCTAGTGCATCACACACTGTCAGCACTTTGATCAGCGCTGTAAACTTGCTCCAAAGATTGATTTTGAACAGTTAAGCATACTTTAGTAAGTGTCGGTATGCTTAAAAATTCTGGGATGCTTTGCTTATTTCCATGTTTGAATGAGCATTCATCACCGGGGAAATGTGGTCTCGGAAACCAACCAAAAATAGAGAAAAGACTTTACCTGTCATGCCATGAAACCGCGAGTGATACGAAAACAAAGTGGCAAGATGCGCTGGTGGTTCTGCATAACTATGATGTCCAAGTGAGCATTAGAAGAGGAAGGAAATATTTGTTTCATACTGTCCATTTTAGAAGGAGAGAAAGATGCAAGCCTAGATCTGGGATGTGAGTGTCTTTTAGCTGTAAAATAAATCAGCTTCTCTCTCAAACTGACTGGATGCACCTCACAGCATTTGAACCCCTCAACACCACCACCACCACCACCATCACCACCTTGTTTATGTTCTGTATTGATTTGGGGTGCCAATACACCAGCCCACAGTAATAGACCGTTTGTCAGCCTTCTGATTGGTCCCTGAGACTCCCTGACTGGCCAACCAGAAAAAACATTCACTTTTTGCTATCGGGGGTGGAGTTTGTGCAGTGGAGAATGTTGCTTCAGCCTTTCAAAAACTGTCCGCACTGCGCGACACGGCAATCGCCCGGTACGGCCGCGGTAGGTGATAGCGATCACGCTCATCATAATGAATAAGCTTCAACAAACTAGTTCACATGGACCTTATCAATGGTCTAACTAGTTACGATTGGGTACATATATTTTAAATGGGCAGAATTACGATTATGTGAGGAGAACAGATTATAGTTCTCCTCTTCCTACCCAAGATGCAATGCGCTTTCTATTTCTATACTATTCTCTCTCTGATCCAGAGGATTAAACTAATTAAAACATATATTTTCGGGGGGAAACTACTGTTTTGCTATGTAATTACTGTACCCTTTTCTTCCCTTTTTATTAATATCACGTAGATGTGTTTTTTTTGGTACTTTATATAGCTGTAATGAGGCTATGAACAAAAACAAAATCCCATCCACTTCCACTATAAAAGAATCTGCAATAGTGATTCTGTCCCACTGGGATTAAACAAATTAAAACATATATTTTCGGGGAAATCCCCTGTTTTGCAATGTAACTACTGTACCTTTGTCTTCCCTTTTTATTAATATCACCTAGATGTTTTTCCTTTGGTTCTTTATATAGCTGTAATGAGGCTATGAAAACATAAAAAAATCCCATTCACTGCCACTATAAAAACAATCTGCCCAGGGAAAATGTCCCATCATAGTAACAGGGCAGAATGGGGCGGGATTTGCAAACTAGTCTATTGACTCCTATCTTGATGGTTGTACGTTTAATGAGGTTGGCTGTGCCCATGTCCCTCAGGCAGCCACAGGCGAAGGAGGAGAGAAACACGATTGGGACAGATGAAAGGATGGTGGACCACAAGAGCAACGAAGGAAAGCAAAGGACGGACGGGCAGGGCGATGGAGAGCTACCTCAGAGTCAGAAGGTAAGACTTTCTGTAATGTTGCAGACACACTGATCTCCTGCTCTCCATAGAAAATGAATTGAATCTGCAGGAGATTGGGCCGCACAGTGCATGATGGATACGACGCACACAGGTTTTTCCTCCCGAATCTGAGCAGAGGCCACGCCCAACACGGAAGTGTCTCTCTCGCCGTTCTGGCCGATAAAGTATCGTTTTTGATCGCGATGGAGGCGTGCCGTCTCAAGCGACCTTGAGCCACGTAGGCACCACCGAGCGAGCTAAATCCCAATTCAAGTTTTCAAATGTATAACAATCTTTTGAAAATAACAGTACTGATAATTGTAAATACTCCAGTAGAGTGAAAGTACTTCAAAACTGTACTTAAGTACTGTACTTAGTTACTTTACACCACTGGTGACGGAACGTGTGTTCCGTCAAGAGAGGATTTCACAAAATGATCTGTCATTATTATGATAGCCTAACTAGGCGTGTCACATCCTTGCCTCAGAAAAGAACAGGCTGCATCTCAAATATTTGCAAAGCATCGCTCCTCCGAAGATAGAGGAGAAATACAATCTAGCATCATAATTATAGTTGATTTAACATATAGAATCAACTTGGCGAATGTACATAGCAGGACAGCTGGTAGTGTCTGACATAACAAGCTGTTATAACTGTGCTGTGAATCAGGGTTCAGATTCTGGCTTTTTCCCTCACAAGTGAAGGGATGGATATGATTTGATTTCTGCTTGAATGTTAGCTTTTCATTTTCATTATAAATATCACCCGCAAAGAATACTTTCCCTTGGTTTAGTTGTTGTTCTATTTGTTGAATGCAATAACAACACTGAGTGTCAGTGATGTAGATTGGTGTTTGAATAATGTTTCTACTTCAGCTTTATTTTAATATGGGATTCAAGACCAAAGAGAGCAGTTGTTGGTGAGTTGTTCATATGCTCCTTTACATTTTTCCTGTAACTGTCCTCACAGGATAAAGACATTTATTACTAAGTTAAGTTACCAAGCAAAGTCAGTCTCTCCTTCATCCCTCTAAAATGTATTGCTGACATTCACTACGAAGATCCAAGTTAACTGAAAACATTTCATGTGATAGAGATATGTCCCATGTTCCCGTGATGAGGTGAATGTTTAATTCATAATATTCAGCCATCTATACCTTCACAGGACAGTCACTGATGGTCCAGTGTCATTTAGAGGTGAGGGCAGAAAGTGAAAGCCTGCTAAAATTTGTTTTCAGTGGGTGAAATATGATTGACAGCCTTGAATTGCTTTCGCCCACGACCTTGATCTGAACAGGAGTCGGCATTTGCGTGTGCGTGTGCGTGTGCGTGCGCGTGTGCGTGTGCGTGTGCGTGTGTGTTTGTGTGTGACTGTGCGTGCGTGCGTGAGTGCGTGCATGTGTATCAACTGTGGCCCCTGAGTCACACACTAATGTAATTTGTTTTAGGCTCTGGCTTTGCACTGAGTTTATGGAATAAATAACATCTTTGGACAGACAAGAATAAGCCGATGACGGATCATTTAAGAATGTACTGCAGCCATGAGGGGAGCAGACAAGAAAGAGACAGAGACGAAGAACCCAGACATACAAATAGTGTATTTTCTATATCTCTCCACAAGGTTGCAGAAAAACTTTGTGTGGACGTTTAGCCGTTCTCCCTTCCTCTGCCTTGTTCTCGTTAGTTAGGCCTATACATCATGGCAACTAGTGGGCAAGCTGTCGAGGAGAGACTGTGTGTGTGTGTGTGTGTGTGTGTGTGTGTGTGTGTGTGTGTGTGTGTGTGTGTGTGTGTGTGTGTGTGTGTGTGTGTGTGTGTGCGGGTGTGTGCGTGTGTGTGTGTGTGTGTGTGTGTGTGTGTGTGTGTGTGTGTGTGTGTGTGTGTGTGTGTGTGTGTGTGTGTGTGAATCGGTAGAGAGGCAATCCTTTATTAATCCAGAGAGAAATTCAGTTGTCATAGCAGCAGAGTGCGGTTGGATGTCCAGGTCCAGGTCTCGCAAAAGTGTGCATTAAAAAATAAAGGATCACACAAAAACATATAATTTTGTCCGTTAATCATAATGGGCAATATTGATTGTGTTCCTTTTCCATTGTTTTGAGCTTTCATTTTTGCTGCTATTGTGTGACATTGATTTTGTAGTATGACGAAGTAGGACATCAATCCCCCCCCCCCAAAAAAAAAAAATAACAAAAGAAAACACATAAAATATGTCTGAATCCACAAAACAGATCTGCGCACCTACAAATAACGGTGAGGAGTCACAATGACCGTGTTTGACAAACAAACAGATTGGCCTGCACAGTCTGAACAAAGCTTTACACACAGACAGAAGCAGACTCTCACACCCACCAGCAAGACTCGATCCAATGGAAAGATCTGACAGCCCCCAGTCTAGTCTGTGTGGGATGAGGAGGTGAGAGTAGTATAAATGGTGTTCAGAGTATTCATGGGTTGCATTTGTAGTCCTAAACCGGCCATTTTGATGACCAACACAGGTGTTTAAGTTGTCTGATCGGCATAGAACCAATGTTCTATGTTAATCAAAACACCTGTGTCGGTCCTCCTCAAAATGGCTGGTGTAGGACTACAAATGCAACCCATAGGAGGTGCCGAGGTGGCCACAGGCCTGTGAACACTTGCCTGTGTGTGCGCACAGTATCTCACACACACACACACACACGAACGCGCGCGCACACACACACACACACACACACACCTTTCAGATGACGGCAGCACTCGCTGTGAGTGAAACTCACGAAAATGAGTCGTAAGCCCACTGACCAGGGGAGGTTGCGAGGCAGGTTACAGCAATTTCCCGCAATTTCCTATTGCTCTCTCTCGCTGCATGGGTCAGCAATCGAGCGCCTGGGAAATTGGACAAATTGCCAGCAGTCGAAACAAAGTCACAAAACAACTTTATTTTGTTACTTATATACAAACAGAGAAAATGACAACTGGGAAAAGATGAGAGGGCCAGAAGGTGGTTTTATGTCCTGCCACCAAGTGCGTGCAGGCATCTGTTTGTCTCTGTAAATGAAAGTCTGTGTGTGTGTAATCTGTGTATGTGCGCTGCACACGTGTGTCTCTGTTTCTGTGTGTGTGTATTGGCAGGCATTCAATTGCAGTAATTTCCCCTGTCATATATGGTTGTGTTAGTAAAGAACATCTCACAGTCCCTGAGCTGGTTCCCAAATCGTTGCTGCTGGGCAGAAACCTTGTATCTCTATATTTAAACTTTTTATATTCTTTTGTAAATACATTTCCTCCATCATACAAGAGTGTCGCGCAAAAGTAGCGAAAATAGCCGATCTACAGGCTCACCACTCGCCTGCGATGCAGCTCTTTGTGAGCTTGTACATCGTCTATTTTTTTTAAAAGTTTTCAAAATAATCATAAAAAAGGAACATGCAAGGTTTCCACCCAACAGCGACGAAATGTAGAGCAGAGCATCTCCTGACGCGCCAGCGTAGCTGGACGGCAAAAGGGCAACTTGTTTTCATCTTCAAGGACAAGGTGACCCCTGGCCTTGCCATTGATGTGGGGAAAAGGGAAAAGAATTCAGAGCATCTGATCTACTGGGGATATTAAACAGGGACAAATAGGCATCCAGCCATCCACACATCAGCAGCACAGCAGCTAGCAGAGAGGTGTTTGATGCGATATGAGAGTATGGGACAGCTTACCGTTGTTGGCGCTGCCACTCAAGGACGATCGGGTTAACACTAAAGCTCTGTATACTTTGTCAGGCGAGGGTCTCTTATGTTGTTACTGGAGTAAGAGAGGAAACGACCGCTTTACCTACCCAGGACGGAGATGTGAGAGATTAGGAAAATCTTTTGTACCGGCTGCCCTTAAGCTGTACAACGAGACACTTAACGGACGCTTGAAAAGGTCTCGCTTCCTAACTTAGACTGACGGAACCATTGCTGTATTGACTTTGACCTCTAAGGAACTATTGCTGTATTGACTTTGACCTCTAAGAAACTTCCTAGTTTCTTCTTTTTTCGCACTGATTTTTGACATTGCACTATTAGGTTGTGTTGGTAGTTTCTGAGTATTTTTGCTTTATGTAACAATGACAGTGAGATACTTGTTTGCACTAACTAGCATTGACTGCTATGGTCTCTTTTGCAAGACACTTTATGTATACTTATATTTTATTCGCCCCCTCTATTGATGCACCTTCTCTTTATTGGTACTGTACTGCTCTTGTCTTTGTTTTTGTTTTTTTCCCTCTTATCTATCTTTTCTTACGTCTCTGTAACTTTGTAAATAACTGTATACTGCTGTGCTTCTACTGGACAACTGAATTTCCCCCTTGGGATAATAAAGGTATCTATCTATCTATCTATCTAATGGCACCAGATAACATCACATGATGATGTGTTCACGTGCATCAGAAGTTTTTTTGTCTCACAATTTTAGTTGTTATGCCAGTTAATTCCTCCCCACAGATTTCCGTGTTGCCACTGCTGTTGTACCCTACTGCAGGGGTTTTCAAAGTGGGTGACGGGGCACCCTGGGGTGCCGTGACAGCAGTCCAGGGGTGCCGCGAGATAATTTGAGAATATCTGGAATTTATTTGGACTATTATCACAACATTTTCCTTGCAACATAATCACTAAAATATCGTCACTGTCGGGCAGAAACCTTGTACTGTATCTCCAAGTTTCAAATGCACGTCTTTTGGTAAAGCAAAGCCCTGCTTCATCATACAAGACTGTCGCACAAAACTGGTGAAAGCAGCCGATCTACAAGCACACAAGTTTAGTACATTTTATAGATGATAAATACAAAACGAACGGTTTTGGACATACAAGGTTTCCACCCGATATGCTATAAATAAGGTGCTGGGAGTGAAAATTATAATGTAGGGGTGCCTCGGATTAGAAAAAATGTATGGGGTGCCCTGAGACAAAAAAGTTGGGAACCTCTGCCCTACTGGCTCACCTGTCGGAGGTGCCATAGTTCAACACCCTTTTATGACAGGCAATGCCCTAACCCGTAGGGGTAGATGCAGCGACAAAGGAGTGGATTTGAACCCCTTGACTCTGCTGTAATGCCCGGTTGGGACACCAGATTGAAAGTGGTTAAAGTATTCACCATATTCCTGCCATTTTCTTTTACAGAGGGCGCTAGAGAGTTTTTCTCTGTGTGCTGCTTCAAAAAACATCTTTTCACTTCCTCCCAAGTAAGGAAGTGACACGGAATTGTCTGTTGCCAGATAAGAAAGAAAGAAATAAGCCCAACAGAAGCAACTAGGCTATACTACTTTACATTTACAATTGAAAATAGCAGATCAGCAAGCTCACAATGTGTCACATTGCGACACATTGTGAGCTTGTATATTTGCTATTTAGAAAATATTGAGGAAAAAAAAGAAATTTGAATATTTTTGAAACATTTTAACAACATAAATCTGTGTGGAGGTCCCTGGCACCACATATTTTCAGATGGGGGTCTGCGACTGTGGACAAATATGTTAATCTGGGGTCCTTGAGTTGAAAAGATTTGGGAACTACTGGTTTAAAAAATATTAGAAAGTAAGCCCAATAAGCAACTATACTATTGTTTTAGACACAAATTGCTTAATATAAGCAGACATGGCAACCCAGGTACATTCAGAGCCCAGATCCTAGAACGCCAACTACTGACACTTTAATGCAAGGACAACAGACAGGAAACCAAATGATGTTTTTCAGGCCAGCTTTTTCAGCCTCTGCCTCTTTCAGGATATGAACAGGAAGCCGGGGGCGGGCCAGGGATAACGTGAATAGCCACATCACAACAAGAGACTTTCTGGCTTATTGTGAAGTTGTGAAGTTTTGCAATGGTGTCTGTTTTATGATTTCAAAACAATCCTTGGTTCAATTCAATGATCTAAGAATCAGAATGCCCTTTACAGGATAGCAGTACTACTGTTGAGACACAGAACAGTAATTTGATCATGGAATTTCACTCATCAAACAATTCATCAAAAAAAGCAAGCTAAAAGTACATTTCATACCATGCAGGCAAAAATACATATTTGCACATTTACCATTTTCACTTATCCCCCCTTTTTGGAAGAACAAATTTCATTTTGCACTCGTCGTTCCCTTGGCTCGTTGATATATTCATGGAAAACAATAAGAATTCCTCCACATGGATTCAATCTGAATCGCGGCAATTTCTTTCCTCTGGCTTTGCGGTATCTACAGAAATGTAATCTACATGTCTCTATTAAAATTCATGAGGCCCAAGAAGGAGACTCTTTCATTAGTGTGGGACTTTGATGCAATGAGTTCGGAGGGAAAAGCTAAGTGTGCAAAACTTCTAGCACTTTCTAATAGGCTATTCTGTTTGAGGTCAGACATAAAGTCGGGATTAAATGAAAAATGCCCCTTTAACCCTTTTAGATCACATCCCCCATATTGTGCACCTATTTAAAGAGGTGGTGCCATAGTTTTGTACTTTCTTTGTATGTGTCTATGGAGTTAACGTTACTCTAATACTCTAATGTGATTATAATATGCAAATATGTCTTCCCTGTGTATTTTTGGTTTCTTCCTGAAAGCTGAAAGCCTCTGATTCAAAAGGCCCAATCGAAATGTTGGTGTGACTAACTTCAGGTGGGTGGTGCTGAAAACCAGGTTCACTTAATGAATAGGTGGGTGTGGCCACATAAAACATAATTTGAACACTTTCTGTACACTTTTTTTGAAAAACATTTTCCTCTTAGTATAATCATGATACCTGGTCTAAAAAGGTTTTCATCCTAATGCATTGTTTTATATTATTGTCACAATATAAAAGTTTTTTCTATCTCCCATCTTGCACCTGTTTGAGTGTGTGACAAATACACCCCTCTTTATTCCACCCAAACATGTCTCTTATTCAATCCAATCCAATCCACTTTATTTATAGAGCACATTTAAAACAACAGAGTTGAACTAAAGTGCTGCACACTCAGTAAACAAATAATGATTGATGCTAGACACTAGAGGGGGGTGCTGTGCCTGTTGAATACATTAAACAGTCCTCAGCCGGTTAACAGACACTCATCCTCACACTGGAGGTTGGAAGCTCTGTTGGTTCTGTTGGCTCCATAGTATACTGTAGTATAGAGTACAGCACACTTACAGCTCTTTAAAATGAAGAGTTCTGTAGTCTGTTACATTTCCTCTGCACCTAAAGGATGTCTCATAGAAAAGCTAGAAAGTTTGGATAACTAACAAGTGGCAAAACTGTAATTGGTATCTCTCGATGACTTTGAGTGCTAAGCTTCCTGCCTTGGAAAATTGGCTGAGATTAGACTCATGAGTAATCCAGAAGCGTTCTGATTTGCCAGGTAAAGTCAATAGCTCATGAAAGCAATTAAGTCTGTTTGGAAAAGTAATTGAAACCAAGCACACTCACACATGCCTGGCAAACAGTGCCTGCAGGATTTTACATGCAGACTGTTTTGTGTTGGCATTTGCAATTTGTTGAGAAATTGATGCTTGATGTTGGCCTCAAGCTTGGCTGTGCACACAGTTTGAGAGAGAATGTGTAAAGATCATTTTATATCAGTGCCTCTTGTGTGGGAGAGAGCATCATTAAAAAAAACAAGCCATCTGAGTTGTTTGTTTGTTAGTTCTTTACCTGGGACATTGTCAGAAATGCATGCCGGTACTCGTGGTAGAGTATGGCCATGAATATGATATCTGGCATCGCCAAAATTAGATACTTGCGATAATGGTTTTATTATCGTGTTATTTTTTGTAGAACAGACAATTGTTGTGGGAAAGAGGAAACTTTGTTCCTGTCATTGTGGAGCAATTGAAAGTGAAATATATAGACGTGTGCTTGTTGAGCATTGTGCTATTGGAGCTTGCATTACATTTTTATATGCACATTAACAAGCAATACATCTATTCACATTAGTGCAGATATTGGCTCTCTGATGTTATGTGGTTAGGTTAAATAGCTGCAGTCTTTCACAGTATGTCTGTCAAGTCGACCTCTACTCTACCTCTGTGTCTCCCTGCCTCCCTGGTGCCGCTGACAAAGTGAAGCCTATGCACACACCCAGCAGAGACAAAGACTTAGGTGAGTATTTGTCATCTGCATGGGTGAAACAAGGTGAAGAAAAATCTAAAAGCAGCAGAGAAAATGATGAGAGGTGTTTGTGTTTTGAGAGATCATGATACCAAAAGGAAACTGTGGGCCCTTCAAGCTTCTATCTTCCGTTAGTACAACCATTGTGGTTTATATTAGAATGCCATCTCTTAAGAAGGTGACGTGGTAAACCACACAGCCTGGCAAAGGTGTGTGTGTGTGTGTGTGTGTGTGTGTGTGTGTGTGTGTGTGTGTGTGTGTGTGTGTGTGTGTGTGTGTGTGTGTGTGTGTGTGTGTGTGTGTGTGTGTGTGTTTCATTGGAGAATGAGCCATCATGAAATATAACAGTGCTGTCCACATTTAGGGCAGCGGAGATATGTACGTATATTCAAGTGTTGTTAAGAACTGGATCAAATAACTACGAGAAGTATTCATGTCATAAAGGTAGAAAATTAAATGGCTGTGGCTGAGCATTCTGAAAACATTGAGCTCCAAGAAGATACCAACTACGAGAATGAGGCCACCATTACAGCAAGAAGAATTGAAGTAGAAATGTCTGCAGAAGGACATTATGACCGCCTTGATCTGCAAAACACAGACGATGCAGTCTATGAAGTTATACAGACCAAGACCAAGAGGGAGACAGATCTAGAGAAGATACTGCAGTTTGGTAAGATAACCGTTACTAAAACTAAAAATCACCAACAAAAAGAATACTTTTAGTAGTAGGGATGCTCCGATCACGTTTTTGGAGGCCGATTCCGATCACCGATTTAGTTTTTCATGATCTGCCGATACCGATTTATTTTCAAAGGAAAATATTTAACCTCTGTTATAGATGATTATTGATTAATTACGTATTGAGATCAGTTATTACACCGATCGCGTCATTAATTGAATAAATCGGCTAATTTAAATCAATACAACATTATGCAGTATAATTTTATAGTATGGTTTACAAGTCAGTCAATTGTCTTTCACATATTTATCTATATTTTATGTATTTATTCCATGAATATTGGTCATCAAATTTGGGTTTGTTTGGAGTGGGGCTTAGGGGGGAGTAACCCTTCACTCCATGGTACACATGTGTATTTATGTCTTGTTATTACTTAGTTACTGCTAAAGCATTGTGCAACCAGCCACAGACAAACATGGTCACATTTTACTATGTAGCCTGTTAGCAGCTCAGGAAGATTCTTACACACATGTGCATCACTATGTGGACAAAGTATGTGTGGCGTGTTAAGCAGGTGACCAATTTGCAGGCAATTTCTCTCCTTTCCCAAGAGTTCCGTTTTCCCCTGGAGGAATTGTTATCTCTATATGTACTGTATATCTCCATGCTCTTAAATGGTTGTCTTTTAATGTGCTTAGCATGGATAGCAGAGCCTAAACGGCAAAATAAATTAATATTCACACTTATATTTACTTTTTTTTAAATTTTTATAAATAAATGTTTTCAATATATTTGGAGTTATTTGAATGAAGTCAGTATATTTAAGTAACTAAATAGTAATGGTAAATAATGGTACTGTAAATGGTGTAATAGTGCCTTTACCCAAGGCGCTTTACGGAGATTGTGCATTACATTCACCAATTCACATTCTTTATCTTCTTTTTGTCAAACAGTGATAGCTGTTGCTGTGTGTCTGGGGATGCTGTGTCTTCTGCTGCTGGGTGTGAACATAGGCCAGGCTGTGCTCTGTGAGTATTCCATGTCACTAAACTACCACATCACTTACTCAGGGAGTTTGATGACTGACATTTTCTAGCTGTGACAACTGACAACTATAAAAGCCACCACTGTATTAACCAAAACCTTCATGTGATTTTTCTTTTTAATTCTCAGTGCTTCTTTTTGTGTATTATTGTATGATGAATAAAGTGCTGTTGACAAGTTGTAAATGCATGTAAATAAGAATAAGATTATGAACAGTGTAAAAATGTTATACACGTTCATCATCAGCATTTCTGTCCTTTGCAGATCATTCACCCAGTAACAACATGACCAACGGCACCCTGGTTCATGATTGTAACCAGCTGAAGTCCAACTATGACACCCTGACCCTAGAGAAAACCCAGCTGAAGACCAACTATGACACCCTGACCCTGGAGAATACCAAGCTAAAGACCAACTACGATACCCTGACCCTGAAGAATACCCAGCTGAAGTCCAACTATGACACCCTGACCCTGAAGAATACCCAGCTGAAGACCAACTATGACACCCTGACCCTGAAGAATACCCAGCTGAAGTCCAACTACGATACCCTGACCCTGGAGAATACCCAGCTGAAGACCAACTACGATACCCTGACCCTGGAGAATACCAAGCTAAAGACCAACTACGATGCCCTGATGTGGGAGAATAACCGACCGAAGACCCCAGTGAGAAATGGTGAGGTTATAAACCTTTTTGAAGGAATACAGGAATACTAATGTCAAATATAAATTAATTATCAAGTGCATGGTTAATTCCAGTTTTCATGTATTAATACTGTGTGTGTGTGTGTGTGTGTGTGTGTGTGTGTGTGTGTGTGTGTGTGTGTGTGTGTGTGTGTGTATGTGTGCGTGCGTGCGTGCGTGAGTGCGTGCGTGCGTGCGTGCGTGCGTGTGTGTGTGCGTGTGCATGTGCGTGTGTGTTTGTAAATGAAATATTTCTTAAAATATTTCGTGCCAGGCAAGGACCCCCAACATTATATGTACTAGTCTTGTGCCCGTAGGGTATGCACACACACAGTATATGAGGGATTGAATGTGTCACAGAAGTAATGTTGGAGAACTCAGACTGGTGCCGGTCAGGCAGAACAGTCACCATTGATGTCCAGTTGTACAATACCCATTGTATCAGTCTGTGATGTCAGTACGATGACGTCAGCATGCAGACAGACAGCCATGGTGGCGACACTGTATATTAATAGAGGTAGTGCAGACAGACAGCGGACATCATCTCCAAATTTGGGCAGTTTTTCAGCATGCGGCTGTTACCATGGTGCTGACACTGTTTAGTATCAGTGATGTCAGCATGCAGACAGACGGTCGGACGGCGGACAGACAGACATTTGTTAAATTAATAGTTAGATTTGGCCGTGGACCCTCATCTAAAATGGTTTGTGCCAGAAGAGAAGATTTGGTTAAAACATTATACATTTCTATTGATATTTTTACAAAATAACATTATAATTTCAATGGCGCAACGGTGCCCATTTTATTGAAGATATACATCCACTAGGCTGTTAGGAGTTGTCCCACACTGTAGGAAGGTGAGGCCAAAGGGCTTTTCATGTACCGGTTCATCATTAAAAATATGAGTACTGTATATCACATTTAGGCAAGTATATCAGATTGAGCATAATATCACATTTATCTTGGAACATACTTATCCTATACATTTTTTTATCACCAGTGGGAGATAGGTTCCGGGATCCAGGATGTGTTCTGAACTTAAATCAGTATCTTATTATCTGGTGATGTTTTTCTCACTCTGTCTTGCTCTGCAGGTGAATTTTGTTGCACCTTGTTTTACACCAAACGCCTGCCTAGGTGCGATGTGGTGAAATTCCAACGCACAGCCAAACATTGTGCTAGGGATGGCATTGCGTGAGTATTATGTTATACTTACTTTGATTGTATTATACCTAGACATAGACACTGAGCACATTCTACAGGTGTTTTTACAACTTTAACTGATATCGAACTTTTAAAAGGTAGATCAGTGTGGCAATACAACTATCAATCAGCTGACCGCACACACGCACGTGTGTGTGTGTGTGTGTGTGTGTGTGTGTGTGTGTGTGTGTGTGTGTGTGCATTCGTGTGTGCGTGAGAAAATCTTCTTGTCTATTCTAGGTTCACAATGAAGAATGGTGCCAGGATCTGTGCTGACCCAACTGTGCAATGGGTCCAGAACATCATCTCCTGCCTGTCCTGCTAGACAACAGAACTCAAAATCCCTGTGAGGGTCCTGGCTGACAGCTACAATAATAAAGCATTATTTCTCCATACTTTTGTTGTGCATGCATAGTAGCCAAACACTAGTAAAGATATTTATATAAATGCATAAACATTGTCCAATGTAGATAAGTACATAATACATAAGCCCAAAATGATTTTGACTGCAAACTTAAAAGGCTGTGTAGTTCACCAGCATTGGTTGAAAATGTGACTCAGTCTGTTTTGTAATTTTTAAGATTGAGCTGAACCAATGGCCATACAATTAAGCATAGCGGTATCCACGTATATTATGTCTGGTATAAACAGGCTGAACTGGGATAACATGCATGTCCAGACTCCAGTATGACTTTTCAAGAACCTCCAGTTGAGGCTCTAATGATCACGATCACTCATACTCTGATTCAGACATTGTCATCAAATGCAGAACGATAAATATCTAATATGAAAGTAAATGAAAATACACATACAGTAGCATATTTGGCTGATTTAAAAACGAAAGGGACTTGGCATGTTCAAATGTTCCAGCATGACGACGGTGACGTGCATGAGATACAGTGTTAAACCACATCCTCAAACCTTCTCGCTGCAGCATGTTTTGAGGCGAGATAGGAAATCACATGACCGAAAAATGGACTTCACATCTCTCACACCAGCCCACATCACGTCTCTGAAACGATGATAATCCGCTGCTATAATGTCAGGAGGAGGAAACACAACAAACTACCCTTATTTAGACATAGAAATGGCCAGTTTCCCCTATGAAGGCAATTGGTCAGGTGCCCGAGCACTGGTTGGCTCCTATGTAGCATGTGTCTGATGGGGGAGTCACCCAACTCTGACAGTTCACGTAAAGCCCCAGTGATTCTGCCTCATCCACCGCAGTAACTTTTTACACAGCACTCCCACGTCACTGTGTGTAGTTATTTTGATAAAGATCAGGGACGTGCTGGGCCCCTGATTCAGCCCGGGAAAAAAGAGTTGGAGAGGCCCTCATTGCGCGCTATAGAGAGATCTCTCTCTATAGCGCTGCTGTTACTCAAAGATTTGCCATTTCAGATCATGACAAGTGACAAGCCAGTGGGCCAATTACATGAATTTGGCCTATATTTCGTTGTTGTCGGGTGGAAACTTTGTATGTCCAAAACCGTTTGTTTTGTATTTATCATTTAAAAAATGATTTAAACTAGTGAAAACAGCCGATCTACAAGCATACAACGCCTCGCGATGCGAGGCGTTGTGTGCTTGTAGATCTGCTGTTTTCACTACTTTTGTGCAAACAGTTTAATTTTTACTTTTGTGCAAACAGTTTAATTTCTTCCTAATGGCCCGGCATGGACCGGCCCGAGAATGAACCGGCCGTTCGGGAGTTGTCCCGCTTTTCCCAATGGCCAGCACGTCCCTGATAAAGATAATCATTACAAGAGAAGAATATACAATACAGTTACTATTGGTAGTCAATATAGTTACTGACAGTTCAAGCCTCTCTCATCCTGTCTACACATATTTAAACCATGCCAGACTTGAGAGAGTGATGTAGAAAGAGGACAGAGAGGGGACACTGAGGACAGAGGACAGTTGGTGGTTGGTGGACATCTATGAGAGCACATATGTCAAACACAAACACAACTCGATTATTTGTATTTATGTATGCACAGTCAGTTTGTATGTATTTGTCTGTTATGACATCATTACGGTTCAACCAGAGTGACAGGCTGTACAGGGACAAATCTGAAGATTGAACACATTGAAGTAGTGTTGAAGTACATGTTGTCATCACTAGGACAAACATGACATTACAATTATTGTGTCATTTATTTAAGAAATTGTGACGAGTTGACACAAGGCACATGAGTCGTTGCATCAAGTGGATTAACATAGTTGAGGTGCTTTTATAGGCCTCCAGTTAGGCCTAACTAAGTCACATCTGAAACACAAGAAATACATTTTGATATCACTGACTGTCAAGGTGTTGTCTAGCCAGACCTTGGCACTCTGTATTCTGCAAGCCTATTGAATTCCACATCCTCCTGATATGGGGAGCTGAAGAATGGATAAGTTAAATGTGTGGATGCTCTCTATGGCTACAGGTCTCTACCCAGCATCCTGCTAACCACACATGGTACCCAGTAGCTCCTATACGGGGAGACATTAAGATGCCAAAACAGCTTTTGTTACCAAGGGGCGGCAGTGGCTCAGGGGTAGAGTGAGAGTCACCGTCTTAGAACACAGATGGTTACTGAAGCGTTCTCAGTTCGATCTCGGCTCCCCCAGAGTTGAGCAAGACTCTGAGCCTTGCATGGTTTCCATCGTTGTGTGAATCTGATTGGAACCCTTTTTCTTTCTTTTTTTAACATTAACCTTAGCGTCCCTATATTCGGAGGAGAACTTTAGCCAAAAATAGCACATATACAAGTTCACAACACTGTGAGCCTGTAGATCGTCTATTTTCGTCAGAGGTTTGGTGTAGGGGGGAAAAGAGCAGACTATGTAAAGAGTGAAAGGTCAAGTTTCGTAAGTATTGATGGTTTACGTGGTTAAATGTCTGAAAAAACACATTAGCCTACCATGAATACAACATGATAGTGCTGTCAAACAAGACTATGAAACTATCTATGAAATCTATGTAAAAGTTTAATCAGCAACCTATTTTCTACACTATATAGTGGGGGTTCCTGCTTCATCTCTCTGTCAACTTAGGGGTCTTGGGTGTAAAACTTTGAAGACCCCTGTGCTATATACCGTAAATGAACCATTCAAATGCACCATTCAAGTACAGTAATGCTGAACTGACAGCAGAGGTTGCTTATTCACTGTGTGTGTGTGTGTGTGTGTGTGTGTGTGTGTGTGTGTGTGTGTGTGTGCGTGCGTGCGTGCGTGCGTGCGTGCGTGCGTGCGTGCGTGCGTGCGCGCGCGCGCGCGCGCGCGTGTGCGTGTGCGTGTGTGTGTGTGACACTTAAACCATGCCATGGCATTTATTGTCTGAGTAAGTGCATTACAATATTCATGGAATATGTTTATAAAGCAGTTATGCAGATAGTTTGTCTGGAGACATGCTATATTCATTTACATCATTCACAGCATCTTGGAGGACTGGCCCAGCACTACCACAGTCGAGATTTGCAATGAAAGCTCTCATTTCGTATCGCATTACAAACTAATTTCCATGTCCCAGTGGTACGTTGTATTTTTTCTTGTTTTCTTTTTAAACGTTCCATCTCATGGAGAATGGTAGAACTAAGGCATTATGTGACATTATCTCATCATTTTCAAAGACAGCGCCATGATCCCCAATCTGCTGTTACATCTGCTCTCTCTCTGTCTGTGAGTGTGCTTGTTTGATTTTGTAGCTGAATAAGCTCAACTAACCTTTACAAAAATAATACATGTGCAAATAGTGCTGAAAACCGTTTTCAGTTTATGAAAACTGATCAACAGCGAAACCAAAAACCAAACAAAACATCCGCCCCTCCCCTTCTGCTTCAAGGTTTGCCTTTCTTCATCACTTTTATATTGAGGTTTTCCTGTTAGCTTGAGTGTCTCTGACCGTTCTCCAACCTCTCTCAGTAGTAAGGTGTTTTCATCCACAGAGCAGCAGTTGCATGCAGATGTTTCTTTGTTTATCACACCCTGGCTTGCACCCGAGTATGTGCAACTGGATACTGTAATAGTTCCTGATGAGGTGCAGCCAAGTGGTGAGATTGGGTGACATTGGCAGCCGCCTAGGGTGGCATCTGAGGTAGGGCGCAGAAACTGTGCCCCCATGCTTCTGATTTTCAACCAGGAAAAATCCACATGAGCTGTCCAACTCATGATTCTTCAGCAGTCTTAGGTCTTAGGAAGAGCTCTGTCCTTACCACATTGCCATGCCCCCTGACAGGATGCTCTGGGCTTTGGCAAGGTAGAAATCTTTTTTCGATCTTCAGTGATATCTTAAAAGAAATTCAGCTGTTCAGATGTGACACAGACGCTGCCTCGCTTTCTTTGCCACAGCCTCTGTGTGCAAACTCCAAGTCGGGTCCTGGATGATGTGCACCCTAAGGTACTTGAAGCTGCCCACCCTCTTCACTGGCTCTCTGTTGATCAGGTGAGGCATGACCTTTGTCTCTACTCTACGTACAGAAGTCCACAATCATCTCCTTGGTCTTCCCGACGTTCATGGAAGAAGCTTTTTTTCCTTTCATTGCGTCAGACCTGCCACCTACTGTGGGAGAGAGGAACAGAAGTGATCCAAATATTGTACTTTTACTCCCCTACAATTATTTGAAAACTTTAGTTTCTACATTACAGAATTTATACTTTTGCTGAAGTATGAAGTACTTTTTACACCACTGGTAATAAGGATAATCTCACACAAAACTGTGACTTAATCAGAGCGTCCACTTTTGGACGCTCTGATTAAGTCACAGTTTTGTCGACTCGCTTCCTTGTTGTGTGCTAGGATGTATGGATGTATTTATCGAGATTCTGTGTATTGTCTTATCTTTATGTTCTTGTGTTTACTGTACTGTATATATTCCTACAGTATGTTGTACGGGCTGTGTAAACAAATCCCCCCCTGGTACAATACAATCTAATCTAAGAGAAAACATACCTGGCAGTAAAAAATAATTCAGATTCTGATAATGCATTTTGAATGAACATAACTCTGGGGTATCAGAAGATAGCGACTAGAGAACTGCATCATTTTGTTTGTTTGTTTGCTTTTTGCTTACCAGCTCCTGGGCATTAATTCATGGATTCATTATTTTGTTTCTGAGCATTTGATTTTAATATTGAATAGCTGCATACATGTAGATGGTGGATGGACACCCCAAAACCCACACACAACATGCATAATACATTCAGGCAAGCAGGAAGGCAGGCACGCTCACATGCGCACACGTACACACACACGCACACACGCACACGCACAAACATACACATACACATACACACGTGTACATGCACAAATACCCAAACACTTATACTATGTTCGAAACAGAAATGACAAACAATTAGAATGTAGCTGCACTGTGCGGATCACTGGTTCTTACCCTTTTCGGTGCTGACGTACATACTGTACATACGCCGGTCAAAAACTACAAAAGAAACCCTCTCCACAAATTAGCAAGTGCTTGCAAATGTCATACATCTAAATTATTGATTGCTCGTAAATGTCACGAAAACCATACACCATTACACAAGAGTAGGATGATCAAGCAGTTAACTCTATGGGGAATTTATATTCTTTGCAAAGTTTTCTTTAAAAGGATAGTTTTTTGATTGATCACCCCATGCAGACTTGAATTCATTCTTTTTTTTTTTCTTTTTTTTTCTTTTTTTTTTTGCATTCCTAAGCCAATAATTGATAACCAGTGGTTCGCTATGGAGACACAAAGAGCCTGCTTTGTTCCCTATGGAGACACAAAGAGCCTGCTTTGTTCCCTATGGACACAAATAGTCTCCTCAAATTATTGGTTTAGGAATGCAACCAAAACTAAAGAATATCCATGAATTCAAGTCTCCATGAGGTGAGTAATCGATAGAAAAAAGTAATTTTTGAGGTGAACTATCCCTTTAACTTTAACTTGCCATCAACTTTAGCTCATGGCCCGTCCGTTATAAGTAATGTACTATTGTTTGCGAATGAAAATGCAAGAGTTTCCATGCCAAGGACCCCCCGATAGCCATAGAATCTGGCTGCGGCCCCCATATTTTGAAAGTGACAGCCATGGCATTACCATATCTGGCTAAAACAAAAATGCTGTTTCATTATGCTGTGTGCTCGCTTCAGATACCAATTGGTGCACAGTGCGCTCTTATAACCCTATAATCACAGTGTATAGATGCAGACTTCCCATTCATGTGCACCTTTTAGTACCACAGACAGCAGCGCTGTCAGGAAAGCTCTTTGCCTCAGCAAGCAGATACAAAGCAAAACACCTGGCTGTATAACCACACACTGTAAAATCATGGACGTTAATTTGAGTAATTACGCGTTAAATTATTTCTCAGGATTTGCATCAGTAACCCGAGAACATCCTATCCTACTATTAAATAGAAAAAAATCCTCTATCCCAAGGGCCATGACATCTGCGGTTGCGGTCCTATAGCTCAGATGGACAGTGGGTGGAAATCGAGAGATGGCGTGAAAGAAAGGAAGGAAGGAAGGGAGGGAGGGAGGGAGGGAGGGAATTGGATACCAAAAAATGTCTAGTAAAAAATACTGAAGTGTTGTTGTAGGTCAGCTTGAACTTAACAACTCTCTGACATGGGTTATTGATAGGTGTGTGTGTGTGTGTGTGTGTGTGTGTGTGTGTGTGTGTGTGCGTGCGTGCGTGCGTGCGTGCGTGTGCGTGTGCGCAGAAGTACAGGTGAACGATGAACTCGTCCTGCTCTGTTTCATCTGATATGGACACAGCCCGCCCCTGGCTAGGACACATGCATGCACACAACACACGACACGACACACGTGCACGCACGCACACACACGTGTACACACACAAACGCGCACACACACCAGGTTGAAAGTGAATGAGAGGGGTGGGGTGACATGCTAAATGAGCAGGTGGAAATGAAGGAGAAAGAAGTGAAGGAGAGCTTGTCGCGTTGCAATACCATTATCTGCAGCTCTGAGATCCAGTGTGCAGAGTAGATGCTTAACCTCTATACCTGGTCCTGGACCACTTATTTTCCATCTATACCAGGTGTCTTCAATGTTTTCAGGGCCCCTTAGTTGAGAGAGAGAGAGAGAGAGATGAAGCAGGGACCCCACAACCTTTTCAGAGATTCCATAGTTACATACTGTATGTTTGAAATCTAGGATACTCTACATAACATGGATACACATGAACACCCATACCGTACATACACAGATTCACTGGTATGCACAAAATGCACAACATCATACACACGTGCAATCATAGATGTAGAAAACCCAATAGATGAGATGAGATGAGAGATGCACTTTATTAATCGCGGGGACATTAGGGTGTTACAGCAGCATCAATAACACAGCAGCATCAATACAATAAGCAAAGAGCAGTACAAGAAATATGATACCAACACCATCACAACCACACACACACACACACACACACACACACACACACACACACACACACACACACATATACTGTACTCACAACAAACATGGACTCCATGGACTCAATCCCACGTGCGTGAGCAACGCCACCACACGCATTGTTTGTTTAAACAACTTGTGTCTTTATAATGCTGTTGAGCTTGTGCAGCTCCCAAGAAGCCTAAATGTCATCCCCACAACATGCCACACCATAGAACAGTGTGCTGGCTACCACAGACTGATAAAACATCTGCAGTAGCCTAGTACACACATTAAAGGATTTAAGCCTTCTCAGGAGAGACACACACACACTGGCAGGCAAGCACATGTGCAGGTCATAATGTGCTGAGATAGCTGGTCTACAAGCTCACAACTTGTTGCATCGTGACATTAGATCGTATCTATTTTCAGAAGCCTTGAAAAAAATATTTTCCAAAGCAATAGGAACACACCATGTGACCAGATGTACACACAAGCTGTCGGGATCGTCTTTTCTTTCCCTCGGAAAAAAAAAATTATGACCGCGATCATCCGTGCTTTAGTTATGGTCCGTAGAAAAAGTCTTGTTTTGACCAATAACGCATTCTGGGAGAAGAATCCGAGATACATCTGAATTTCATAACATAAGGTCTGGATGGAGTGGTAGATTTTTGGATGACGTAATGTCCAGCTGCATCATGGGTATTGTAGTCTGTGCATCACTCACAGGTGCGAGAAACCGCAGTCTATGCAAAATCCGTTTGACGTGGGGTTTTCCCAGAACTCATGTACGATTCCAAGTAACCCAGTGCCACCGCCGGACCGCACCGCACATTCCCAAACATAAACATCGCGTCACCTGCCGCGGTAACATGCGATCGTATCGATCTCGCTATGAAACATCAGTAGCGGACATGTTTTACTGTGTTCGATTACTAATTCGTAGCACTCATATTCTGTTTCTTTGGTTAGCAAGTAGCAAGCTAGCCACTAGCCAGCCACATAACAACACCAATAACGTCATCTGCTTTGCTACTGTTGTGATTGGTCAGGCGGTGAACCAATTGCAGAAGACTGCCTATTTGGCAACGCCCATCCCAGAAACTGCTGTGGATGTAAGCACGTTCAGACTGAATAATGGAGTGAAACAAAATGTCAATTCTGTCTGAGTGTCAGGCTAGCACAGAATCTTTGTGTGAACCATCCGACTGATGTCAGAACTACGGCATCATATTAATGACATTAGGGATCTCCATATATGGGCAATATGGGCATAAGAGGACAGACAGACGGGTTCAATGGGTGTCACTATGTGATTGTGACACATTGTGAGCTTATGTTTGCTATGAATATAGACGTGCCTTTTGATTTATAATTCCCGCCCAATGGTGTACATCGGACGCAAAACCTCTGATGTAGACAACCACATGGATGCTCTGATCCTATGATGCACATGGCGTCACCTGCCACTCCCTTTCACCTGGAAGTGATGCGTAAAAAAAAAACGCACCTGTTCGCATGGTATCAGAAAATGACACATGTGCATATCTCCTTATATGGGCCGATCCGTCCGTGACATCAGCTGTGGTGATGTCTGACGTTAGTCTCGTGTGACGTTAGCCTCGTGCTCATATGGACAATATACAGTACAGTATATACTGTATATTGTTTTATAATAATCATGTAAACAACGACAGAATAATGTTCACCGTAGCAGGGAAATAAAAAAGAAACAAAAACATCTGACCTGTGCGAAATGAGCAGTGCCCACTTCGCATGGTTTCAAACACGACACACGTGTCCACTTCTCCTTGTATGGGCCGTTGTGTCTGTGAAGTCAGTTATCTCCATATATGGAGTTCGTTGCTCATATGGACACTCAAGTACGTGACGTCACGTCAAATATCTCCATACAGTACATGGAGTTTCGTGCTCATACGAACACTCATACATACACATAAAGAGCAGTTTGCACCGCTCAAAAAAAATGTGACACTTGATTTGACAATGTCTTGGTCCATCATTGCTTTGTCTCTTCCAGCTGAGGAATGTCCACACGCTGCTCTCCTTTTCCTTCTTTTCAAATGCAACCCATCAAAGCTCTGCCTCTGCTTCATCATCTACATCGTCATTAAAGCGCTGCTTCACATTTTGTCCATCTTCTTCCTTTTCGTCATCCGATCCCAAATAAAGAAAAATGTCGCTGTTTGTGGCAGTGGCTCAGGGGTAGAGTTGCCGTCTTAGAACACGAAGGGTTCCCGAAGGGTTCCCAGTTCGATCCCGGGCTCCCCCAGAGTTAGTGTCGAAGAGTCCTTGAGCAAGACTCTGAACCCCTATAACTACAGTAGTTGCTCCTGGTGAGCAGGTTGTTGCCTTGCATGGTTTCCTCCGCCATCGGTTTATGTGTGCGTGAATGGGTGAATGTAATGCACAATCTCTGTAAAGCGCCTCTTCCTACACGTCTTCACATGAGACTCTGATGAGACCGTGGCACGATCCCCACTGATCCAACGAGAACGCCCGCATTAACAAACACCGTCTGAAAGAGCCTGTTTGTCCTAGCCATCTGAAGTAGCAGACTTCAGCTGCTACTCTGAAGTAGCAGACTTCAGAAACGCTACAAGATCATCACGCTCTTTCTTCTTCTTGATACCAGCAAAGATCATTTTGGTTCCTGGAATGTATTTCTTGGGGTTCTCCAGGTAAACATTAAGGGTTTCCTCTTCCCAGACAACACCTTTGCTTTTGTTGGCATCGGTGTAAGCATAGCCCACGGCCTGCCCTGACGGGCGTCCGAACAGGCCCCACAGATTAGGCCCGACCTTGTGCTTTCCATCCTTCTCTACGGTGTGGCACTGGGCACACTTCTTGATGAATGTTTGCTTTCCTTTTTCAATGTCACCAGGCATGGTTACAGAGTTGTTGGCAAAGTGTTGTGATTCAGACTTTTATACTGGCAAAGTGTAGCGATTCTGACTTTTATATGTGTCTACTTGTATTATGTCACTCTGACACATCACGAAGAATCTTGATGACATCACCTGTCTTAAATCTCTGTGATTGGCTGCTGTTTTCAGTCCAGTTACAGTTCAGGCCAGTCTATGAAGTCAGTATGAGGTCATACTGATGGCATCATGGTACTTTATTGCAGATTTATCAATACTTCTCACTCTGCACCTCAGGAATGATGACATCATACTCTGACATCACTGTGATGTCAGGAGAACCAAATCCCCTTGTATTGCCATATATGGAGATCCCTGTGATGCCAGGGGAACCAAATACCCTTTTATGCCCATTATGGAGATATGGAGATCCCTGTGATGCCAGGGGAACCAAATCCCTTTTATATGGAGATTCCTGATGTCATCAATATTAAGCCCATATGTGTGAATGCCAATATATATATATATATATATATATATATATATATATATATATATACATATATATATATATATATATATATGTGTGTGTGTGTGTGTGTGTGTGTGTGTGTGTGTGTGTGTGTGTGTGTGTGTGTGTGTGTGTGTGTGTGTGTGTGTGTGTGTGTGTGTATATAATTAGCTAGTGCTAGGAAGGAGGCACTTGAGCACACCTCCATCCGCCTTCCTCCCTAGTGTACCCCCTCCACCTCTCTGTTTGTGGGACATGTGATGACACTGTTTTGAGGTTGTGCATGTGTATGAAAAGGGAAGGGCTGCATTATTAATGCAGTTTTAATACAGTTTCTTAACAGTTTCTAGCCGTTGAACAAGGCCTGAAGTTAAACTGGCAGGGCTGACAGGACTGCCGCACTGGAATACTTTCCCTTATGCCGGTTTCCCTCAAGTAGATTGCATTCATACTTCCTTATGTGGATTTACCTTTGTTTTGTTTTAGTTTTTCTACCTGAGGTGGATTTTACCTTTCCTTGTTGCACAAACTGAGTGAACTGCACTTTAAGAACACTGTATATGTACTTTTTCATAAACTCGCCTCATGGCGGCATGGAACAGTAGGCCTATGTACACACCTGCATATGATGCTAATGTTCTACACATGTACTGTATGTCCCTGTGCTACTACTGTATATACATGTACAGTATATATCTTGATTATTTAACCTGTTTCTATCCTGTGTTCTCCAAGTTTAATTAATTAAAAAGTACAAACATATCTTTGCAATGGCTTTACAGAATGGTAGCCTACATTGAGAAGACAAAGTAATGAACACAACAACAAACTTTTTTCTTTATCTTTGTTGAAACCTTTATTGTGTCATTTGTTTCATAATCTTCTATGGTGACTTGAATTGAAGATGATGTCATTGGAGAACTTATTCAGCACATTCTTTTCCCTGTGAAAATAATTAATATACTTAGGCTATATTCAAACCAAAACTTTAATTAAATCTCAGTTAATGATAATCAACATAATTTGCCTTCATATTGCTTATTTATGGTATTTACCTTGCCAACGTCACGGGTTTTGGCTCTCATCTTGTTGACCTGAGTTTCAGCAATGTCTGCACGTTCCTCAGCCTCCTCCAGCTCATGCTGAACCTTCCTGAACTTGGACAGATGAGTGTTGGACTGTTCCTCCTACAATATGACAGAGATGGTTCAGAGTCTGATTATTTGAATGGAGCATCTTAAAACAATTTAGTGCTCAGTTTGGGGCTCAGTCAGGGAATATTAATAAAAACCTGGGAATAAATTCCTTACCAAACGATTTCTTCACTAATGTGTTCGTAAAGGCAGTAACATACAGTACAGTATCTAACAAAGATTGAAATTCAACATCCCTAGGAAAATCTTTGACAGCTAGGGTAATTTTGGGTCTCATTCACTCACTATACACTATACTATAAGGGAAAAAATGACTCCCAAACAATAGGCTTTAAGTGGGATGTGAGGGGTCTAACTAGGTGTTTTTAATTATTCTGAATCCATTGCAAGTATTTGTTTTGCACGAAAAACATACATTGGGCTAAAAACAGCCCATAAAAATGATAGTTTAGTGATGAGTCATCACTTTTCAAAGTGGTATGGGGGTCCATTTTTAGCCCAAGGAATGTTTTTCGTGCAAAACACCTAGTTGGACCCCTCACATCCCACGTGAAGCATATTTTTTTGGGAGTCATTTTTTCCCTTATAGTATAGTGTATAGTAAGTGAATGAGACCCAGCATTACCCTAGCTGTCAAAGATTTTCCTACGGATGTTGAATTTCAATCTTTGTTAGATATGTTACTAGACACCTTTACGAACACATTGGTGAAGAAATTGTTTGGTAAGGAATTTATTCCCAGATTTGACAGGTGTTCTGCTAATTTTCCCTGACTACCAGGTTGGCAGAGGGAAAGTAGCGGCCAGGATTAAAGCTTACAGCATGTATACAGCATGTGTGTGTTGTGGATTCAAATAGACAGCAGGAAATATGCTGTTGATGGTCATATTGACATCATACCAGGATTATTTACAAACCGATTCCTATGGTTCCTTAGTGTGGTTGCGTATGGCAACGACTGTACAGCAGCCACACAAATTAAAAACACGTGATTGGGTATATCTCTCTTACCGCTTCCTCAGCTTGTCTCTTGTAGGCCTTCACCTTCAGCTGCAGTTTGTCGACCAGATCCTGAAGCCTGCCAAGATTCTTCTTGTCCTCTTCAGTCTAAAGTGAGAGGGAAATTATCAAATTAGATCGGTAAAGTAGCTATTAGTAAGTAGTAAAGTAGATATTATGTTCATGCAGTGAGGTGAAGTGGCGTGAAGTGAACACGGTATACAGTACCTGGTATGAGAGTTCCTTCACTCTCCTCTCGTATTTGCGAACACCCTTAATGGAATCTGCTCCGCGTCTCTGTTCGCCTTCAACCTCTGCCTCCAGTTCACGCACCTTTTAGAATCGAAAGATGCACTATGAAATATAGTTCTTCTGATTTAATTATGTATTACTATAACCCATGTTGTAATAAACTCCATCTTACCCTGCCCTCCAGTTTCTGGAGCTGCTTCTTGCCTCCCTTCATGGCCAGGTTCTCAGCCTCGTCCAGACGGTGCTGCAGGTCCTTCACGGTGACCTCCAGGTTCTTCTTCATCCTCTCCAGATGAGCACTGGTGTCCTGCTCCTTCTTCAGCTCCTCAGCCATCATAGCAGCCTGGAAAGTCATGTTTGTATTGCATTTTATTGTGTGTTTATATTAATACATGATGCTATCTTCTAATGTACAAGAGGAGGACATTCTAACTTACGTCAGTGATGGCTTTCTTGGCCTTCTCCTCAGCATTCCTTGCTTCTTGAACACTGTCATCCACTTCACCTTGGACCTGAATCAGGTCACCCTCGATTTTCTTCTTGGTGTTCAAAAGGCTTGTGTTCTAAAATAAAGATTCAGTTGAACAATGTAAATCTGTATGACTTGTATGTAAAATATATGATGATGATGATGATGATGATGATGATTGGTGTTTTTCATTGACTTACCTGAGAGTGCAACAGTCCAGCGCGCTCACTAACATCTATCAGCTCTTGCTCGGCCACTTTGCGGCCTCTCTCTGTCTGTTCCAGAGCCGCTCTCAGCTCCTCAATCTCTGCCATCATTAGGCCGTTCCTACGGTCCACCATGGCCTCTTGCTCTCTCAGATCTTCTTGGGCTCTGACAGCATCATCAAGGTGCAGTTGGGCATCCTAAAACAAATCACATTTGAGATGGTCACGATCAGAGAAAAATCAGAACGTGGCCACTGATTCTTCAGAGCAGTTCCACAGTTTGGTTATGTCCAACTACTGTTTTGTTGTTGTTTTTTTTACCTTGAGCTGTCCCTGGACGTTCCTCAGTTGCTTCTGGGCCTCAGCAGCCTGGCGGTTGGCGTGACTCAGCTGAACCTCCATCTCATTCATATCTCCCTCCATCTTCTTCTTGATTCTCAGGGCATCGTTTCTGCTCCTGACCTCTGAGTCCAGAGTGCTCTGCATGGAGTCAGTCATCCTCTGGCTGTTCCTCTTGATCTGTTCCATCTCCTCGTCCTTCTCTGCCAGCTTCCTGTCAACCTCTCCCTTGATCTGGTTGAGCTCCAGCTGGACACGGAGAATCTTGCCTTCCTCATGCTCCAGAGTTCCCTAAAATGTAAGGATAAAATGTTGATATGGTCAAAGGCAATGAATGAACATAAATCTAATTGAAAAATAAAGCCTAATATATTGATACAAGTGCATTCTGCATCATAAAATGGTTTACCTCAGCTTCCTCCAGGGCTGTCTGGAGCTCTGACTTCTCTGTCTCCACCTGCTTCTTGGATTTCTCCAGCTCATGGATGCTCTTCCCAGTCTCGCCCATCTGTTCTGTCAGGTCTGAGATCTCCTCTGCAGTTGATAGAAAATAATGAATGAGATCAATCAGCATTTGATTGTAGTACCTATTTTTGAATAGTGAGTCCAGCCTAATCCACAATATCCATCCATCCATCCATCCATCCATCCATCCATCCCACAATATTTAGCTTTTAAATACTTTTTAAGGCATATGTATATTGACATTGAATAAGATACGCAAAAAACATTTGATCAAATTAACAGTTATTCAAAGCATTACGTAGAAAAACTCACGTTGCAGATTCTTGTTCTCTCGCTTCATGGTCTCCAGCTGGTCCAGAGACTCCTCATAGGAGTTCTTCATCTTAAACAACTCGGTACCTAGAGAACGAGCCTCTTTCTGAGTTCCCTCCAGCTCTGCCTGACCTTCTTCAAACTTCTGCTTCCATTCTGCCAGGACCTGCACAGATGTGTAATGAATTATGTAATTTACCCAACTTCATGAAGGATAAAAAATATATATTATATTAATTTAAAATATGTCAAAGCACCTTGTCAAAGTTCCTCTGTTTCTTGTCAAGGTTGGCGGCCAAACCGTTGGCCCGCTCCACATCAATCATGAGGTCTTCCACTTCACCCTGGAGTCTCTGCTTGGTCTTCTCCAGAGAGGCGCACTTGGAATTCACAGCCTCGATTTGCTCCTCAGCATCCTGAAGGCGCTGGGCCAGCTTCTTCCTATAAGTCAGTTATGAATGGAATCATATTATTGTGGGCAGTGGTGGAAAAAGTATGCCACGCATTGTGAGCTTGTAGATCGGCTATTTTCAAATGGCCGAAATGTATGGGCTGAAGTGGTTAATGTATGTTTTGTAATAATAATCATAATCTACAAAGTAATTCGAAAGTAAAGTTTTCAAATAAATGTAGAGGAGTAAAAGTACAATGTTTGGATCGGAGATGTAGTGGAGTAAAAATAAATTATTGGAAATTAGAAATAGGCTCCAATAAAGTACAAATTCCACAAAACTTGACTTAAGTACAGTATTTGAGTAGAACTTCTTCCCACCACTGATAGAGAGTGGTACCTGATATTGTAAAACCCTGATGACTTACTTGGCTTCCTCCAGCTCCTCAGTGCGTTGGACAGCATCAGTCTCATACTTGCTCCTCCACTGAGCCACCTCACCGTTAGCCTTGGACATTCCTCTCTGGAGTTCTGCCTTGGCCTCCTGCTCCTCCTCAAACTGCTCCCTCAGGAGGTCACAGTCATGGCGAGCTGACTGCACAGCGTGGGCAAGGGCGTTCTTTGCCTGTCAAAAGAAAATTGGAAAGATTATGTCAACTTGAATACCATAACACTACATCACACATAGGCCTATTTGTATGGGTGGAAAATCTGTCCCTCAAAGAACGGATTTTCCAAGATATTGTCAACTAAATACAAAATCATAATAATTAGGCCTGTCTGTAGGGGGAGATCTGTTCCTCACCTTGACCTCCTCTTCGTTAAGTCTCTTCAACTCCTCAATCTGTTGGGTGTAGGCCTGCTTGCCTCTGGTGAGTTGTGAGACAAGGGCTTCTTTCTCCTCAAGTTGACGAGCAAACTCACCTATTTAGAAATTGTATCAATGTATTATTCATTTACGTATTCGTTTACTTTCATTCATTCATTCAATCATGCTTGTAATGTTTAAATACTCTTTATTGAATTCATATTTCTAAAATAGCCTGGGATAACTGATAATGACAGGATCATCACTAATTATGGAATTTGGTTTTCTTACCATTTTCTGTCAACAGTCTTGCTCTCTGAGCGCCAACGTCATTTATCTGGCGTGTATTCTCGTCATTCTTGCTGTTGATTTCGCTAAGTTGGTCCTCAAGGGTGCGGCACATCTTTTCAAGATTTCCCTGAAAATTAATATTGGACATATTCAATCATTGTGTTTACATGCATTTATTCCCCTCTGTCACAGTAGTTCAATATTCTACAAATTACTCCCAATGGTCTAGTTAAACTCAACTGTGTTTAGAATATGTACAGTATATGATCCCCGCCCCATTTAAAGATGCATTTACACTTTTATCTGTGTTTTCATATTTCTGATAAGATTTTTATTTATTCATGTCTTACTTAATTATGCTTCGTAAACCTTATAAAACAACCAAGTCCAATGAAACTAAATATGTTATATCATACCTTTGCCTTAGCAACAGCTTCCATGTTGCTGGACAGGTCATCGATCTCCATCTTGAACTCGCTCTTCTCCTTCTCAAGCTTCTGCTTGACTCTCTGGAGGTTGTCGATCTGCTCTCCCAGCTCTGCCACGCTGTCGGCCTGCTTCTTGCGGAGAGCGGCAGAGGTGGCTTCGTGCTGCAGCGTGGACTCTTCAAGGTCACGGCGCAGCTTCTGGAACTCTGCCTCTCGCTTCTTGTTCATCTCGATCTGAGCGGCGGTGGCTCCACCGGACTCCTCCAGCCTCTCGCTGATCTCCTCCAGTTCCCTGGAGAGGTCGGCTCTCTGCTTCTCTACCTTAGCACGAGCCGCACGCTCCGCCTCTATCTCCTCCTCCAGTTCTTCAATACGAGCCTTTCAAAAACATATTGGTAAAGATTACATCAGGGGTCATCAATATGTAAGTACAAATGTGTCCGTGGCAAAGACTTAATCTTGTCCGTGGCAAGATTTCGATATTCTTTTCTACACACAATTATAATGTTCTTATTTTGATCATAAGACCCAAATACTGAATGTCAAGTCTCCAGGTTTTCTTCAGAATGTGTGTGACACTGATCCTCTCAGAGTTACAGACCTGTTATGGTCATTCAGGGCTAATTCTTTATGTAGAAGAGAGAGATACTGGAGCAGCTCAGACGGTTCTAACCTTTTATTCTAATTCTTTATGTGTTTCTGGTAATATTATTGTCCACTCATTTTGTATGTCTGTGGCAAAAATTTAATCTTGACAAAAATGTCCACCACAACCATCATTGCAATCAGAAGGAGCAAGTGTATTCTCCGGCAGCGGCAACAGCCGTGGCGTCGCCAGTAACTGCCGACAATAGCCGTGGCAGGCACCACCACACGGACCGGCGTCGCCGGTAACTGCCTGCAGTAGGACCGGCAGTAGGACCGGAAGTGGCTCGCTCTCCCTCATGGCAATGACCCCTGGATTACATATTTATGTGAATATCCTTCTTGATAAACGCTAAACCTTCCTCTCAAATTACCTGCAGCTCTTTGATCTTCTTCTGGAGCTGAGCGCCCATGGACTGTTCATCCTCAATCTTGCTCAGAAGCTGGCTTGTTTCAAAGTCCTTCCTGTGAAATTCATAACATTTTAGTGTAAAATTCTAGAAGGTAGTTTTTTGGACTTAGCATTTCATATGGTTGTCACACTTTACTTCTTGATCTTCTCCTCCGACTGCTGTTTGTCGTTCTCCAGATCCATGATGTTCTCCTGGGCCAGTTTCAGATCACCCTCCAGCTTCCTCTTGGTTCTCTCCAGGTCCATGCGAAGCTTCTTCTCTTGCTCCAGAGAACCCTCCAACTGCACAACGATAAATGTATCTTAATTATTAAGTCCAACAATAAATATAATGTGTTGAAAACAATTCGCTTGATAAACTCACGTCATCGACTTGCTGCTCAAGCTTGGTCTTGGCCTTGGACAGAGTGTTGACTTTGTCTTCCTCTGACTGCAGGTCATCAAGAGTCTGCTGATGTGCCTCTTGGAGAGCTTTCTTCTCCTTGGTCAGCTTAGCAATGCTCTCATCCTGAGAGGCCATCTCCTCCGTCAGGTTCTTAACCTAAATCGGCAGAACAGAATTTGTTGTCATCATCATTGTATTATTGTGCTAAATGCCTAAATTGTATAAAGATAAAACCCCTGGTGTGTATGATCACAAACCTTGTTTTCAGTGGCGTGTTTCTCCTTCTCCACTTTGGCCAAGGTGAGCTCCAGGTCATCGATGTCCTTCTTGAGCTCAGAGCATTCATCTTCCAGCTTCCTCTTCTTGGCGGTCAACTCAGCGTTCATCTCCTCCTCATCCTCCAGCCTCTCTGTCGTCTCTTTGAGTTTCGCCTCTAACTGGATCTTACTTTTGATAAGACCCTCACATCTCTCCTCAGCGTCGTTCAGAGTTTCTTCTCCCTGGTTGTCAATGAAAAGAAATAAGGTAAGAAACATGTCAGCATTTCTTATGGATGACTCTCTATTAACAAAGTTGGTTCCTTTTCTTATTATGTAAAGCGACTTTAGGTACCTAGTAGTAGTTGCGACCGTAGGTCGCATTTACTATCAAACCCTGCACAAAGTGTAAGTCCGTCAGTCAGTCAGTCAGTCAGTCAGTCAGTCAGTCAGTCAGTCAGTCTGTCTCTCACACCTCACACGTCACACTCTTGCCCTGCTCATATCTCCGCAACCGTTGCCCCGATCCATGCCAAATTTTGCACACACACTCCTTACCTGCCAAACTACAACCTCCAAGGACCCCCGGAGCTCCAGGGACCTGGGGGTCCCTGGGGGACCCCCAGATGTAAAAAATGACCAAATGTGCTAAACTGACCAAATGACCACCCCAACGGGGCTGCTCACGGGGAATTCCCGGGGACCACCGACTCCTGGTGCTCCAGAACGGATGCAAAAGTGGTGGCGCCCCCAGTGGAGGACCCCCTACACTGCAGCTCACATAAAATGCCGTCACTCCGGCTAGGAGCGACCGGGACAGCCGGGGCCGGTACCTATTCGTCCGCCTTGCCGGCGCGGAGACCCCACCCCTCATTTCTCACATGGCCCTCTTCTAGCGCCACCATGAGGCCGATTCTTGCAAAACACATTTTTGGACACTGCTCCTACAATTTTTGCCCTAAAATCACGCAAATCGGTACACAGTATGTCTACACTCATCCCATCAACATGAATCTCTCCCATATAGCGCCACCTCCAGGCCGATTTTTAAAAACACATTTTTGGACACTGCTCCTACAGATTTTGCCCTAAAATCACGAAAATCACTACACAGTATGTCTACACTCATGTCATCAACATGGATCAGGAAGATTTTGGCAAAACACATTTTTGCCCTATTTGTGGAGATAAGTGACCTACGGTCGCTTATCTCCCGATTAGGGAGTCTTACTGGTACATAGTAGGTACCTATTGTAGTATACTTACTGAAGATGCTGCCATCTGCAGATCATTCTTCTCCTGAACCAGGGACACCATCTTCTGCTCCAGCTCCTTCTTCTTGGACAGGGCAGCGGCCAGGTCAACAACCATCTTATCATATTTCTCCTTTATTTCCATCAACTCCTTCTCGGTTTCAGCGCTCTGGAGAAGAGGTTTGATCTTGTAGTAGAGCTTCATCCAGGGCCAGTGTTTCACACTGACAAAGGAGCGGAGGTTGAACTGGATGGTGTAGCAGGCATCTCTGTGGAAGACAAGTTGCTGGGATGAGAACAGTTTGCAGCAGTGGAAAAAAGTACTTGCATTTCTCACTTGAATAAAAGTATCAATACTGCAATGTAGAAATACTCTGTTACAAGTAAAAGTCTGGAATTCAAAAAAAATGACTTGAGTAAAAGTACAAAAGTATTGCTATCAAAATGTACTAAAAGTACCAAAAGTAGAAAGTACTCATACAGAATGTCACATTTAGCAAGTTTTCAAATGTATACAAATCTTTTGAAAATAGCAATCTACAAGCTCACAGTGTGTCGCATCACAACTTATTGTGAGTGATCAGCTATTGAGTGAGTTATCGGCTAACGAAACGTATATAGGGGCTGAAGTGGTTAATGTTTTGTAATTGCGACCGTCAGTGGAGGACCTCCTGCCACTGCAGCGCACATAAAATGCCGTAACTCGGGCTAGGAGCGACCGGGAGAGCCGGGGCCGGTACCTATTCGTCCGCCTCGGCGGCGCGGAGACCCCACCCCTCATTTCTCACATGGCCCTCTTCTAGCGCAACCATGTGGCGGATTCTTGCAAAACACATTTTTGGACACTGCTCCTACAATTTTTGCCCTAAAATCACTCAAATCGGTACACAATATGTCTACACTCATGTCATCAACATGGATCTGTCCCATATAGCGCCACCTTCAGGCCGATTTTTTAAAACATATTTTTGCAAACTGCTCCTACAATTTTTGCCCTAAAATCACGCAAATCGCTACACAGTATGTCTACACTCATCTCATCAACATGGATCTGTCCCATATAGCGCCACCTTCAGGCCGATTTTTTCTAACACATTTTTGGACACTGCTACTACAGATTTTGCCCTAAAATCACACAAATCGGTACACACTATGTCTACACTCAGCGCCACCATCAGGCCGATTTTTTTCAACCACATTTTTGGACACTGCTCCACACATTTTGCCCTAAAATCACGCTGCGACCTGACGGTCGCTTATCTCCCGATTAGGGAGTCTTACTGGTAAAAATCAAAATCTACATAGCAACTAACTATAAAGTTTTCAAATAAATGTAGAGGAGTAAAAGTACAATGTTTGGGTCCGGAATGTAGTGGAGTATAAGTAAAGTATTGGAAATTTGAAATACTCCAGCAGAGTACAAATACCTCAAAATCGTACTGCACTTAAGTAAATGTACTTAGTTACTTTACACCACTGATTTTGGACAGTTTTGGACATACTGTATGAGGTTTCCACCCGACAGTGGGCGAAATATTAAATATATTTTGTTTTCACAACATACCTAGTCGCCATCATCTTGACAAAGGCTTTCCTCATGAGGTAACCTCTACCGAGAGCCTGAGTCATTCCCACCAGAGCCGCAAGCTTCTCATCTCGCATCTCCTCAAGGACTCCCAGCAGACCAGCTTTGAAGAACACCTGAATAGGACATTACAAAGTATTTTAATTTATAATAGGTAAAAACACTTTGAAGATAGAAGATTTATTTTTACGAGGGAGCCCTGTCCCAGCATCAGCACAATTCATTTGATCATACAATAACAACATATACTGTATAAACTACTATATCATTAATCAACCGTGAAATCAAACTTTTCATACACAGTTAATGAGTTTAAAGATTTTCAGTGTGTTTACCTTAGTGTGTCCAAACTTGTACTCATCTATAGGTACATCAATGGACCCAAGCAGCTTCTCAGAAGCTTTCTTGTTGTCCATGAACTGGCCCTCAGGGCACGCACTGGCGTTCAGTACTTTGTACCTGTTGTGCAAAAAGGTTCATGGTCACTTTGTGCACCCGCCGTTAATGGCTATGGAACTAGAAGCTGCTGTGAAAACTCATCTGTACCTCTGCTTGAAGTCAGCGTAGGGGATTCTGCTGGGGAAGCCCTTCCTGCAAATTCTGATGCCCTCCAGCACACCGTTACACCTCAGCTGGTGGATGACCAGGAAGTTCTCCATCAGGCCTGTAAAGAGGTTGCTCATTGTTATTATGACACAATAAATACGTACCAGTATAAGGTGCATTAAATGACCACCTTAAATGACCACCTCGACCACAATCGTTATTTACAACTTTTCTGTCCCTGAGTGTAGCCTACCTGGTGTTTTGGTCTCGTTGGGAATCAGGCAACGCACAAAGTGAGGATGGGTGCTCCTCAAATTGGTCATCAGCTTTCCCAAGTTATCCTACAGAGACATAATACAGCAAGCATATTATTAGTAATTTAAAAAAAAGTGTTACACTTAAGTAATTACAACATGATAAGATATTGTGCCTATGTATTACATGACAGCATTGTTGGTAATAGTGCTTGATTCTTACCCTGAATGCTGCAGACACAGTCTGCATAGAGCCACCCTTCTTCTTGCCTCCTTTCTTTGTGGTATCTGTTTATTGGTTAGAATCACGATTTGACAGTTAAACGATTTCTTCTTTTCTTAAAAATGCGATTCAATTTGCCATTCTTTTGTGCAGATTCATATATATTTTTAAGTCAGCAGATGTTTTTTTTAGAGAAAATGCCTTTGATAATTGATTAAATGATGTGTGTTGTTTTTGATATTTGTATTTATTACATAAAGAAACCTTAACCTATTAAGGCCTGAGGGCGATTCTACAAATTATGCCTTCTAAATCAGTAATTCTCACATATTTTTCAAAAATGGTTCAAAAATAGCAGATGCACAAGCTTGCAGCGCGGCACGAAGTGATGCACTGTGAGCGTTTATATCTGCTATTTTTGCAGCTGTTGTTGCCGTACTCGGATATACATCTCGTGCTGACACAAAATGTAAATTATATTACCTTCAGGCTCTGCGGCGGGATACAGGACGGGCAGCAGTTTGACTGAAGACTTCTGGTACAGCTGGATGACAGAGTCGTTTAAGGGGTCCTTGTTCTTCTCCAGCCAGCCTGTGATGCTGTAGTCCACCGTTCCGGCGTAGTGGACCAGGGAGAAGTGGGACTCCTTCTTGTTCTTGCCAGGCTTGGGCTTCTCGAACGCCTTGTTCTTGCCAAGATGCTGGTCGTACAGCTTGTTCTTGAAGGTGGTGTCTGAGGCTTTGGGGAACATGCACTCCTCTTCAAGGATGGAGAAGATGCCCAGGGGCTTTGTGAAGGAGACAAAAGTGAAAACTTAATACGATAACAAAAACTATATATTTTTTGGTATATTTCCGTTAACCCATTTAGACCTGAGTTTCAAAAAATGCCTTCTAAATCTAAGTGTTCAGAAAAGTCCTGTTGCTATATACTGTACATAGCAACATCTAACTTGATACAGAATATGCTTTTCCGGTTTTAAATGTAAAATATATATAGCTTTCCCGGTCTTGATGGGTACAAAATACAAAATAATAGGCTACCGTCTCAATGAGCTCAATGCAGGCAGCAAAGTCCATGATAATATATAATAATATAATATAACCAGTAAGACTCCCTAATCGGGAGATAAGCGACCGTTGGTCGCTTATCTCCACAAATAGGCCAAAAGTTTGTTTTACCAATTATTACACTCTATGTGAACATTTACATCAACAAATCCCAAGTACTATGCAGAACGACCCATTTCAAGTTTTTAATGTACAACAATATTTAGAAAATAGGTCTACAAGCTGACAGTCCTCGTCCCTTATATTCCCATAGGTTATATGGAGATCTCAGTGTTTGTCAGTCCTTGTTCATTTATGCCCATATATGGACATCTCTATATCTACTGTAACAGTCCTTGTCCCTTTATGCCCATATATGGAGATCTCTTAACTGTAAGTCCTTGTCCCTTTTATGCCCATATATGGATATTCCTGATGTCATCAGTATATGAACATATATGGGCTTTCTGATATGCCCATATATGGAGATCTCTTAACTGTAAGCCCTTGTCCCTTTTATGCCCATATATGGATATCCCTGATGTCATCCGTATATGCCCATATATGGGCTTTCTAATATGCCCATATATGGAGAGCTCTGTATCTCCATATATGGGTATAAAAGGATACTTCAGGTCTGACATCAGGTTTGTTTATATTGGGTTGCTAGGTTTGACATCACAAACTCTATGGGCCATCTGACCTAGAAATCTATATTTGGGCATAGATGACTCATCGTGACCTCATCACACGTCGACCGCACGTGTGACGTGCGGTCGACCGCACGTGTGACCGACGGACGGCCGGTGGAGGTTTTCATACTAAACTGCGACCTTACGGTCGCAATAACACTAGTATACCTTCTCAATGAGCTCAATGCAGGCAGCCAAGTCCATGCCGAAGTCAATGAGGTCCCAGGGGATGCCCTCCTTCTTGTACTCCTCTTGCTCCAGAACAAACATGGTGTGGTTGAAGAACTGTTGCAGTTTCTCATTGGTGAAGTTGATGCACAGCTGCTCCAATGTGTTGAACTGTATGTGGAAATAATGGTGATCAGTCAAATCTCTTGAAGGCATTGTGACAAAAGGAATGAGTCTACCACTTAAAAACAAGTCCATGCTTACGTCAAATATCTCAAAACCAGCGATGTCCAGCACACCAATGTAGTAGTTTCTCGCTTGCTTGGTGTCCAGCTGGTGGTTGATTTTAATGACCATCCACAAGAACATCTTCTCGTAGATGGACTTAGCCAAGGCACCCACTGAGTTCATCACCTATGGAAATAGAAAATATAATGGTAACCTCTCCCTTTTCTAAAATGTGTATGTTTAACTGGTAGGAAGCATGTGAAACAAGACAAGATCTACAATAATCACAGTGTGACATCCCTGTGCAATCTGTAGCTGTGGATAGCAGTTACTAGGTGTGCAGGTTGCGAAAAATTGGCAGCAGTTGCCTATCATACAGTACATGCACCATATGCTATACAGTGTTGTTTTTATGGGTAGCATTACTTAAAAAATGGTGAATGGATACGGGTCAAAATCCTGCAGTGATAGTTTTTTTTTATGCATTTCATACCATAATTCTGTTCTGATGGTATGCTGTGTTAAGAATACTAGACGCTGGGCCGCCCGAATGTAAATAGAGAATGAATGCCCCGCCCTTTAATGCAAACCCCATTATACCTGTTGTCATAGGACCTGTTTTGACCATCTGTTTGCCTGTGTCCATTTATGCCCATATATGGAGATATCTGTATCTGTCTGTCTGTCGGCGTCCATTTTATGTCCATATATGGAGATCACTGCAGATATAGTTCTGGGTCCATTTTATGCCCATATGCCCATATATGGAGATATCTGTCTATTTGCGTCCATTTTATGCCTGCCCCATCCTTTAATGCAAACCCCAATATACCTGTTGTCATAGGACCCGTTTTGACCATCTGTTAGCCTTTGTCCCCACCCTTTAATGCAAACCCCAATATACCTGTTGTCATAGGACCCGTTTTGACCATCTGTTTGCCTTCTGTTAGCCTTTGTCCCCACCCTTTAATGCAAACCCCAATATACCTGTTGTCATGTTGTCATAGGACCCGTTTTGACCATCTGTTTGCCTTCTGTTAGCCTTTGTCCCCACCCTTTAATGCAAACCCCAATATATGGAGATCTCTGCACACACAGTACCGGTTGCGGAAAACTCTGATGTCAGACATCAGCTCCGCATTCGGGGATTCATTTTATGCCCATATCTGGAGAACGCGCGTGCCGGTGGGAAGAACGGTTCTCGAGATTCACATACATACATACACATTCACAGAGATTTTTTGTTGACTCCTGGCGTACGTGATGTCAGAGCCTTTTATGAAGTGATGTCACAATGAGTCAGCGATTGTGCCGATTTCCTCAGGAACAGCCTGATGTTAACAATCAGCTCCGCGTAAGGAGATTCCGAACGTTTCGCGCCGCTTCGGGAAAACCGCATGCCGAGTCGGTGCAAACCCCAATATATGGAGATCTCTGCACACACAGTACCGGTTGCGGAAAACTTTGATGTCAGACATCAGCTCCGCATTCGGGGATTCATTTTATGCCCATATCTGGAGAACGCGCGTGCCGGTGGGAAGAACGGTTCTCGAGATTCACATACATACATACACATTCACAGAGATTCTTTGTTGACTCCTGGCGTACGTGATGTCAGAGCCTTTTATGAAGTGATGTCACAATGAGTCAGCGATTGTGCCGATTTCCTCAGGAACAGCCTGATGTTAACAATCAGCTCCGCGTAAGGAGATTCCGAACGTTTCGCGCCGCTTCGGGAAAACCGCATGCCGAGTCGGGCCGAGGCCCGGCACTGCACTCCGCGCCGCAGCGGGGAACGCGCGTGCCGAATCTGAAGCCGGTGGGACGAACGGTTCTCGAGATACGCGGATTACAAACAAACAGACAGAGATTTGTCGCATTTATAGATAGATGAGGTGTACGTCATAATGATGATGATGATTATGATTATGATTATAATTATAACAATACATTTTATTTATAATGCACTTTACATTTGAAACAAATCTCAATGTGCATGGAATCAGAACAAGTAAACATTGCATCTTGCTCACCTGTGGCACAGTCTGTCCCTTAGTGACATACTCATTTCCGACCTTCACTCTTGGGTAGCAGAAAGCCTTCAGCATGTCAGCTGAGTTCAGACCCAGCAGGTAGGCAATCTTGTCAGCCTCTAAAATAAGTCATGAAAACACATGTCATATATTTACTAAGGTATTCAAGAAAATAAAACATTTACTCTCGTGATGAACCATTTACTATTTTCATGACAACCATTTTCAAACCACCATAGGTTGAAGATAATGCTTACAGTGTTGATTCCGTCGACTAAAACTATGATGAAAAATATTCGTCAACTACCCTTTTTCACTGATGAAAACTAAATAAAAACTAAGCTACGATGACTAAAATATATATATAGGGAGGGACTAGTGGAGAAGAGATCCAGTATAACTAAATTACTCATTTTATGTTTGGCTGTGCTCGCACTATGAAAATAGCTGATCTACAAGCTTACAAATACAACATGTCGCGTTGTGAGCTTGTAGATAGGGTATTTTCTGCATGCAACGAAAATTAAAACTTTTCATATCACTAAAATATGACTAAAACTAAATGGAATTCTATAAAAAAAACTATGGCTAAAACTATAAATCAAAATTTGCTGTCAGAATCAACACTGGATAATGCTCACCCTCTGTGCCGTCTGGTTCGGCTTGTTCCTCACGCTGCTTCTGCTTGAACCTCATGACACCATGGTGCATCACTGCACCTGTGAGCTTGTAGATCGTTACCTTCTCCTCAGGACTGAAGCCCAGAATATCAATAGCATCCTGTATTTAAAAAATAATAATAAAGTATTAGAGCAAACGTCACTTAAGACCAAGGGTCATCATTATGTGCGTACACGGACAAATATGATATTACAAAGATTAAAGTATGTTTACTGACATCGGTGGCGTCCAACTCTTCTTTGTCGTTGATACTGGCAACAACAATCTGACCCATGCTGCAGAGTGGGAAGTCGTACGGGTTGGTGGTGATCAGTGCCATTTCTGAAAGAGGGATAAAAAAAATGGATGTAGTTTCATTAGATTTCAGTGGATTGTACGTTGATGAAGATTCATTGTATTGTATTTATTGTATCTTCATGGATTAGTGATCCAATTTACCAACGATCTCAGGTTTGTGGCCTGTCATCATCTGGTAGAAGATGTGGTAGCCTCTCTCAGCGGGAAGCTGGTAGGTCACTCTGGACTTCTCCAGCAGATCTGTAAGGATTGAAATATGTTTCATGTCAAATATAAAGTTACACATGAGTTACAAAGCTAAAAATGAGTTACAAATAAAATGTATTATTATTATTAATAATAATAATGTAATACAAAAATGTAATCCTCTAAAGAATCATCTGTGAACTTCTTACTTACATGTTTCAATATCAGCACTGGCCAGTTTACCCGTTGAAGCAAAGTGGATTCTGATGAATTTACCCTGTTTGACATAGCAAAAATATTTAGCATCCCTTCTACATTGTAAAGTGATTGCAAGTTTTCTCATACATTAGTTTGTTTTCCACTTACAAAGCGAGAGGAGTTGTCATTCCTCACAGTCTTGGCATTACCATAGGCCTCCAGCAAGGGATTGGCTGCAATAATCTGATCCTCCAGTGACCCCTAGAATGTTTTAGACAACACCACAGTTTTAATAATGGTCAGTATTATACAGTCAATTGCTATTATGTTTAAATATTGTAATTTGTTCAAATACAAAACTATAAATATACTGTACCTTTATTTTTCCAGAGGAACCATCACTTTCACCAGGCTTCTTTGAGGAACTAGCCGCTGTTGCAAAGTACTGGATGACACGCTTGGTGTTTACAGTCTTTCCAGCCCCGGATTCTCCACTGGTTAGGGTGAGGGAGAGAAAAGCAGTTAGTACATTTTATTACATTGTTTGTTTTTGTTTTTAAAATGCCTAGTAGACGAGAAACTTACGTGATCAAAACAGACTGGTTCTCCCTATCTGTAAAAGGTAAAGCAAAAGCACTTTTGGTTATTAATACAGCACAATACTGTTGTAATTAAATGTTTTTTACATTGTCCTGAGTGGCACGTACCAATAAGCATGAACTGATAGGCGTTGTCAGAGACAGAGAAGATGTGGGGTGGGGCTTCCACACGCTTCTTGCCTCTGTAGGCATTTACAACCTCCTGGTCGTACACTGGGAGCCACTTGTAGGGGTTCACAGTGGCACAGAACAGGCCAGAGTAGGTCTGGAAGGAAGAAGAAAGAACACATTGTAACAACATACCACACTAACAGTGAGCACAACACACATCTAGGAATACAGTCACAGGTTATGAGTGGCAGTGAGACAAAGCTTCTAGAAATATTCGTTACATTTTGTGAATTCATAATGTCAGATCCATCATCCCACCATTTTTTCATTGCTATTGACAAGTCAGACCAGAATACTGTACTGTTCTCAGCATGCAGAATATCTTACATAGATCATCCATGCTGCATAACGCTCTTTGAGGTTATACAGGACAGTGGCTTCGTTGAGGTGGGTCATCATGGCCATGTCCTCAATTTTGTCATACTTGGGAGGGTTCATTGGATGAATCTCTGTCTCCTTGACAGTTCTCTCCTAAAAATCCAAAACACAGCATTAGAAATGTCTTTCAATCACAGCCGTAAGTAAGTGTTTGATAGTGGTGGAAAGTAACTAAGTACTAAGATCTCTGAGACAACTATTGTACTTTTACTCAACTACAATTATTTGAAAACTTAAAGCTACTTGTTACTTTATTTAGGTTATTATTACAAAATATATATTAACCACATCAGCCCTATATATTTCGGCCATTTGAAAATAGCCAATCTACAACCTCACAACATTGTGAGCTTGTAATGTAGATCTGCTATTTTCAAAAGATTTTTATACATTTGAAAACTTGAAACTGCCTAATCAGTATTTCTATGTTGCAGTATTGATACTTTAGTAAGTAAAGCACTTGAGTGTTTTTCCACCACTGGTAAGTGTCACTATTTGATTTGAGTTACACATTCTCCTGAGTCCTACCTCCTTCGTGTCGAGCAGTTCCACAGTTACTTTGTCACCTTCCTTCTTGAGAAGTTTACATTTGAGGTACAGCTCCTTGACGTCAGTCACAAATCCTGCAGTCTTGGCATCAAAGGGTGCACTCTGAGCCTCGAGTCTCTCCCTCTCTGGCTTACGGAGATAAATGGCGGCTTTGCCGTAAACTTCCATCTCTGCGTCGGTACTCATGTTGGCGGCTTTCTGTAGACAGACAAAAAGATGTTGGTGTTGATGCCTTTGCTGACTTCAGATCTGACCAGAAAACTGTATGACTCTGTAAGGTTATTCTGACATTGTTAAAAGAGAATTAATAAAGAACACTTACTTTTTTCCCACTATGCAGTAACTTTGGAACCTTTCAGAAGTGCAACCCTTAATTGTGGAATAAAACACATCATGTTGATGACTTACATGAGTTGAACGATAGTTTTCAATATACTTCAATACTCATATACATACATTAAATTAGATTATATAAATTCTAATGAGAATAAGGCAATGTTAATTATTGCAACAAATTGCTAAAAATCACATCTCAATAGTTCCACATCTCAGTTGTGATCAATTTTAGTAAATATTTGCAGTGAAATCATCAATTACTATTATTCAATTATCTGTATCCTTAATTCTACCACGTTCCTTTTCTTCTCATACAGTATAAACACTTTCAATTCATATTCTATTCCAAATTAAGGTCATTATTTGTTTTTTTTTAAGACAACAACCGGTAAGCTAAATGCCAGGCAGTTAACATCTCTAACACATTTGCAGTATTTTGCTATGTAAGGTTGAAGCTTGAAGTCACTCACCACTGAACGGAACTCTAGGATCCTCTGAACTCAACCATGTCACTGTAAGCCCCTTTTATACTGGCGTGTTTATTGAATGGTATGCAGCTGCTAGGCCATACCTTTAAAGGCTTCCTTCACTATTCTGGTGACATGCCCATAGCCAACCTGCGACCTCTCTTTGTCTGAGTGGGTGTGTTTGTGTGTTTGTGTGGGTGGGGGTACGGTCCCAAAATAATGGGCCCACCAAATCTCTTGTAATGAGAAGGGGATTGCTGCTGAGCTGGCATTACGGTGTCATAAGACAGTGGTTCTCAACATGTGGGTCCCCAAATTATTTTGGGGGGTCCCCAGATGATTAACTTAGTGTGCAACATTGTTTTCTCACTCAACAGTAAACAAACCAACGTAAAGTTTAAGTGTATAGAGGGTATCTGCACATTTCTAAGGTGACAATTTAAGAACTTTTTAACAAAATGTAACTCTAAAGTGCTCGTAGGGTGGGGGGGTTCCCAGTTAAAATATGATTATTTTGGGGGTCACGGCCTGAAAAGGTTGAGAACCACTGTCATAAGAGATAAAAGACAGAGATTGCAAACTCATAGTAAAACAAAAACGAAGCTAAATTGTACTTTATAGCACATCCGCAAAGTGCTACAGCATAGTGACACACAGTAAGGGTCGTCAGGATCGGGACGCGAACCTGCAACACGCTACCAGGCCGGATTACCAGCTTCGATGCCTGGACCACTACTCTGTGGTCCAGGTCCCTAATGTATTGTTTGATTACAGCTACAACAATAATATGTTTTACTGTAAAGGATGCTCCAAGGCATTTGTTCATCAGCCACTAAAGTTACCTCCATTTGAAGAAGCTATAAGATAGAGAGAGAGAGAGAGACACACACACACACACACACACACACACACACACACACACACACACACACACACACACACACACACACACACACACACACACACACACACACACACACACACACACACACACACACACACACACACACACACACTCACAGACTGAGAGATAGCTGTTTTGACAGCTCAACAAGGAACAATGGGCTTTGGGAAACACATTTTATCTTAAAACAATTCCTTAGAAGATTCCTAAGACTGGTCAACATCATGACATGTTCTTAGACCACAATTGAACACCACTCCACACTCCACTGCATGGGAAAGGACAACTTTAGTTGATTAAGTTTATGTTCCGATCCACAACTTCTTCAGGTCAGCTTATTAAACATGCACACCTGTTCACTGTGTTCAGTCTTTTTTTTTTTTTTTCCCCCACTGTGTGCCACCCAGGGTTTGACACACCGTTTTGAAACACAGGTTGTAATGTGTGCATATACTGTAATTACTTTATCGCCGGTACAGTGGTTCTCAACCTTTTCAGGCCGCGACCTCCAAAATAATCATATTTTAACTGGGGTTAAACTGAAGTGATATTGATTAATTCCAAATATTAGTAGTATTCAGCAGCATCCCTGGACCCACTTTGAGAAACCCTGCCCGAAGGTAGTGTAAACGACCCCCTAAAATAAGAACCATGTTGGTGAAATCTGATTCAGTAAGGTATTGCTTAGATGTCCCGGATGGTAACTGTCATTGTGGTTCCTGCACACCGTGCAACTTTACTACAGTGCACTACATTATAACTACCTACATACAGAGGTTTTATTACTTGTAGCCAAAGTTGTCAAGTTTTGCATCATCAGTGCTGTGTAATTTTGTTTTAGTACACATTATCTTTGCTATTAACACTGTGTTGGATTCATGTGTATTTTCAGACATGTTGACCCAGTCATAGAATTATTGGCTCAGGAATGGTACATAACAAAAAAATCTCATCATCGGCGAGTAGGTTAGTTAGAAAATACATCATTCTTTTGGTGAAATACTCCTTTGAGAAATTTGCTCAAAAGGCCTTTGCTCAAACATGTCAGCACTCAAATGTGAGTATGCTCTTGATGCTCTTGAGTGTGCGTAGATTATGTTCAACATTCAACAAGGATCACCTCTAAATGATGGAAGAGCTCTCTCTCCCTCTCTATCTCTCTCTCTCTCACCAGTGAAATGTGTGTACGATGTGAGGTGAGGCTTGCATTATGCAGTATGTTGTTGGCTCTCGGGTTTATGCAGGTACTGTAGAACTCTGACATATTGATGTCAACATCAGCGATCACTTCACTACAGTATGATGGTCTTCCCGGGGTGGCCTTATTTTTGGTCCTCAGATGACGGAAAGGCCAACTTTGGAACCACAAGGTTTTCTTGCAATGTGGATATCGAAGTGCTGGAAGAGGGATGTGAGCTTTTAAGATGGACACACTCTCTCCTTTCTTTGCTGCTTGTCTCTGGCACAACCTGACCGAGGTCATCATTTTCATAGAACGTGGCTCTTTGACCATACGGTTCTGTTTCAAACTACAGTGTGAATGCACGTGTCATTCTATTCTAAATATCGTCGTTGTCGGGTGGAAACTTTGTATGTCCAAGACCTTTCGTTTTGTATTCATCGTTTCATCGTAAAAATGAACTATAGTGAAAACAGCCGATCTACAAGCACACAACGCCGCCTCGTGGCTGTTTTCACTACTTTTGAGCAACAGGGTGGGGGGTCCCCAGTTCAAATATAATTATTGGGGGGTCGCGGCCTGAAAGTTTGGGAACCCTTGGGCTACAGGAAATACTGTAGCCTCTGTATGTTGCCTTGCACGCACGCGCGCACACACACACACAAGCGCGCGCGCGCACGCACACACACACACACACACACACACACACACACACACACACACACACACACACACGGGTTGTGCAGCTGCGGCGAGTTGTGAGCTTGAAGATCTGCTGTTTTCACTATTAACATATCTGAAGATTTTGTTTTACTTCATAATTTGTACTTTTGAATGCTGAAGTATTGACTTTGTCCACCACTGGTTATCTGTATTTGCAGAGTATGTTTGTTATGTAATGCTTTTTCTTTCTTTAATTTACCATACAAAATTGAACTATGGCTATCCTTTCAGTATTTCACAATTCAAAGCTCCATTATGAATAACTATAATAAATTACAGGTAGCCTAAATTGTTTGCCAGGCAGTTAACATGTCTTTGACAACTGCTGCTGACTCACTAACAACTCACCACTGAATGGAGCTCTGGAATCCTCTGCACTCCAACTATGTCACCACAAGTCTCCTATATATTGAGTGTTTATTGCATGGCATGCAGAGACAATAAGTAGGTCATATTAACATTAAAGGGTTGTTTGACTTCTTGGTGACATGCACATACCAGTGGCAATGGTCCAAAAATAATCTGGCGCTCCTCGTCTTTTGAAATGTGGGAAGCTCAGCTGACATTATCTGGGTGATATGAAAGTGGTACACTGCAATAGTAAAACTAAACTAAACAAAGTTGTTGTTTACAGCGCATCCACAGTATAAAATGAGTTTAAGAGGTCAAATGAACCTGAAGCGTCATACATTAATATGTGTGAAATGTTCTTTTGTTAGTCTGTTATTTTCTATTTATGTCGATAGGACCCCTTGATAATGAGATGCTTCATCTCAAGATGCTATGCTTTCAATACATTCAGAATTCACTGTGGAACTCCATTATTCATATCAATTCAATCCTGCTATCGCCCTGTAGTGCAAACACAATTCAAAATGCTTCAAAATGAAATAACTCATAAAATACATTAGTGATTGAACTTGAACCCCAATTCCTGGGTGTTAATATAATGTGCGCCCCCCCCCCCACCCCCCCCCCCCCCCCCCCCCACACACACACACACACACACACACACACACACACACACAAACATTCTTCAGTTGGTCATGAAGACCAATATAGCCTATATAAAAAAAGAAAAATCATTGTTGAATATTCATAACGAAATCTCGAATCTCAGATTTGAGTACAGCACACCTTGATGTCTCTGTTACAGAAGGCAAATTCATTGGACCTAATTTGAGCCTGGACCTGAATTATAGGCGCTGCAATAATCAACTGATCAACATCTATGATAAACTGGGTCAGTTGGCGAGGAAAGCCTGGAAAATGACAAACCTGAACAACAAAAAATGATTGACTAAACAGTAAGGCAAACAATGACAAAGTGCATTTATTGTAACCTTTATTGAAAACAATGTGTCATATTTTATGACATTTAATGGTGACTTGAATTGAAGAGCTTATTCAGCAGCTTCTTTTCCCTGTGAAAAAAAGGAATACTTTTAGTCTATAATAAACATTAATCTTTAGTCAAATATTTGTTAATGATAATCAATATAATGTGCCTTCATATTGGTTATTTATTTACCTTGCCAGCGTCACGGGTTTTGGCTCTCATCTTGTTGACCTGGGATTCAGCGATGTCAGCACGTTCCTCAGCCTCCTCCAGCTCATGTTGAACCTTTCTTAACTTGGACAGATGAGTGTTGGCTTGTTCCTCCTACAATATGATAGATCATTTACAGTAGATTATAGTCCAAAATTTACAGTTTCAGGAAATTGTATTTGTATTGTGTTTTAGGTTTCCTGAACTCAATTACACCCCAAAAAAACCAACTTTGAACATTCAGTGGATTTTCAGTGGTCTGGGGTTTTCTGAATAATTACGCTCAGAAAATACAATTGCTCACTGGAGTGGATTTTTCAGGTAAAACCTTTTAATACTCGTTTGAAGGACAAGCCTTTATGTTTAATATAAACAGCATGTCATGAGACCTTTAAAGATGCTGCCTATTTATGCATGCTGTTCATTGAAAGCAGCAAAATACAGTGATTCATGATAATATCAGTAACCAATTCCTATGATGAAAATAAAGTGATTCCTATGATCCCCTACTGTGGTTGGAACCACACAAATGAAAAACATATCATTATGTTTCTTACCGCTTCCTCAGCCTGTCTCTTGTAGGCCTTCACCTTCAGCTGCAGTTTGTCTACCAGATCCTGAAGCCTGCCAAGATTCTTCTTGTCCTCTTCAGTCTAAAGTGAGAGGGAAATGATCAAATTAGATCAGTAAAGTATCTAGTAGTAAATTGTAAAGTAAAGTAGATATTATGTTCATGCAGTGAAGTGAAGGGGCATACAGTACCTGGTATGTGAGTTCCTTCACCCTCCTCTCATATTTGCGAACACCTTTAACAGCATCTGCTCCACCTCTCTGTGCAGCTTCGACCTCTGTCTCCAGTTCACGCACCTTTGGAAATGAATTATGGTCTATGAAATCCGTTCCTCTGATTTAATTTTGTATTACTATAATAACCCATGGATTAAACTCCATCTTACCCTGCCTTCCAGTTTCTGGAGCTGCTTCTTGCCTCCCTTCATGGCCAGGTTCTCAGCCTCGTCCAGACGGTGCTGCAGGTCCTTCGCGGTGACCTCCAGGTTCTTCTTCATCCTCTCCAGATGAGCACTGGTGTCCTGCTCCTTCTTCAGCTCCTCAGCCATCATAGCAGCCTGGAAAGTCATGTTTGTATTGCATTTTACTGTGTGTTTATATAAAGACATGATGCTATCTTCTAATGTACATGAGGAGGACATTCCAACTTACGTCAGTGATGGCTTTCTTGGCCTTCTCCTCAGCATTCCTTGCTTCTTGAATGCTGTCGTCCACTTCACCTTGGACCTGGACCAGGTCACCCTCGATTTTCTTCTTGGCGTTCAAAAGGCTTGTGTTCTAAAATAAAGATCCAGTTTAACAATTGTGTGACTTGTATGTAATATATGTTATCCTGAAAAAGTGTAGAGAGTTATTTTTGTATTGACTTACCTGAGAGTGCAACAGTCCAGCGCGTTCACTAGCATCCACCAGTTCTTGTTCGGCCAATTTGCGGCCTCTCTCCGTCTGCTCCAGAGCCACTCTCAGCTCCTCAATTTCTGCAACCATGAGGCCGTTCTTGCGGTCCACCATGGCAGCTTGCTCCTTCAGATCTTCTTGGGCTCTGAGTGCGTCATCAAGGTGCAGTTGGGCATCCTAAAACAAATCACATTTGACATGGTCATGATCTGAAACACCTCATTCTTCAGAGCAGTTCCACTGTTTGAATACTGTGTGTATATAGAGTAACTACTATGTTTTGCACCTTGAGCTGTCCCTGGATGTTCTTCAGTTGCTTCTGGGCCTCAGCAGCCTGGCGGTTGGCGTGACTCAGCTGAACCTCCAACTCGTTCAGGTCTCCCTCCATCTTCTTCTTGATTCTCAGGGCATCGTTTCTGCTCCTGACCTCTGAGTCCAGAGTGCTCTGCATGGAGTCAATCACCCTCTGACTGTTCCTCTTGATCTGTTCCATCTCCTCGTCCTTCTCTGCCAGCTTCCTGTCAACCTCACCCTTGATCTGGTTGAGTTCGAGCTGCACACGAAGAATCTTGCCTTCCTCGTGCTCCAGAGTTCCCTGAAATATAATACTGTATTACTCCACTGTTTGAATCGAATATATTCTCTTCGTCATCCTTAAATGTTTTCACCTCAGCTTCCTCCAGGGCTGTCTGGATCTCTGACTTCTCTGTCTCCACCTGCTTCTTGGACTTCTCCAGCTCATGGATGCTCTTTCCAGTCTCGCCAAGCTGTTCAGTCAGATCTGAGATCTCCTCTGCAGTTGATAGAAAATAATTAATGAGGAAAGGTTCAATGAGCAGAAATGTCTTGTAGCCTAATCCACAACTGATCTTGGACATTTAAAGACTTTCTATGAACCTAATTTTGAAATAAACTGATTAAAATTATGACTGTGTTTGACCAACACCAGCCTTGGTGCAAAACATCGTTAAACTAAATGTAGGCTACTTATTGAAAGCAGAATACTCACGTTGCAGGTTCTTGTTCTCTCGCTTCATGGTCTCCAGTTGGTCCAGAGACTCCTCATAGGAGTTCTTCATCTTAAACAACTCTGTGCCGAGAGAACGAGCCTCTTTCTGAGCTCCCTCCAGCTCTGCCTGACCTTCTTCAAACTTCTGCTTCCATTCTGCCAGGACCTGCACAGTGTTTGTAATTAAATGTGTAATGTACGCCACTTTAAGGAGACTAAAATTATTATAATTTAAAATAATCAATCAAAGCACCTTATCAAAGTTCCTCTGTTTCTTGTCAAGGTTGGCGGCCAAACCGTTGGCCCCTCCACATCAATCATGAGGTCTTCTACTTCACCCTGGAGTCTCTGCTTGGTCTTCTCCAGAGAGGCACACTTGGAATTCACAGCCTCGATTTGCTCCTCCACCGGCTTCAAATGCTATCAATCCATTCAAAGGGAATTTGTCATGTGTAATAAGAGCCTTGAATGGTGAGAGTAGCTGGCATACTGTCTACCCGGTAGATGGCTTTTTCTATTTTATCCCAGCTACTGCTATTGAAAACGAAACTTAGGCTCAGTAGGTGTTTTGTCATCATTCTGTGGCCGGCCACTGCAATTGAAAACAAATACGGTAGGCCCCATTGATTCGATCATACCAGTCACGTGACCATTGCCTTTTTTTTCCCACAGCAAAAATAAAAATAATATTATACAAAATTGTCTGCATTATATTGTGTTTTGGCACCCGATCCCCAAATTATCATCCCATAGATCTGGGCCAGTTGGGCCCAAGCGCCCCAGCTAGATGGGGCGTTTGGTTGATATCTGCCCATAGATTGGACTGTTTGGGGCAAACCAGCTTTTCTAGGGGGTCACGTGACCGAAAATGTCACGTTGTTTTAGCGCTGGTTCGAATCTGGGGAGGGGAGAAAAATTATAATAATGACATTATTTAAATGTACTTTTCTCCGTGGCAAATATATGATAAGGTTATATGAATATGGGCATTGTATGGCTCAACAGTTTAAAGTTTGTTACAGTTGCTATGGCAACCATAACAACGTGATTTTTTTTTGTTTATGTTTCTTTAAATTAATTCCCCTCCAATCCACAAAATGCAGCTTCTGGGTGATTCCCCCATGGGATAAATAAAGGAATCTATCTATCAATCAATCAATCAAAAAAAGCAAAAGTGGAAACTATGTGGTGAAATAATTATGTTCCATTCACAGCCCCTTCGGGGAATTGAACCTCCGCCCTGAGGATAAGAAGAAGGTTTACAGGACAAGAGTCTTAACCAGTAGACTACCATGCTCCTTCTCAATTAAAGAGAAAAAATGTGTGAACAGGCTCTGACAAATCCGAAAAAGATTACAAAAAAAAAAAAGCTGTGTTGTATAAACTTGTTTGATTGATTGATTGATTGATTGATTGATTGATTGATTGATAGATAGATTCCTTTATTTATCCCATGGGGGAATCACCCAGAAGCTGCATTTTGTGGATTGGAGGGGAATTAATTTAAAGAAACATAAACAAAACAAAAATCACGTTGTTATGGTTGCCATAGCAACTGTAACAAACTTTAAACTGTTGAGCCATACAATGCCCATATTCATATAACCTTATCATATATTTGCCACAGAGAAAAGTACATTTAAATAATGTCATTATTATAATTTTTCTCCCCTCCCCAGATTCGAACCAGCGCTAAAACAACGTGACATTTTCGGTCACGTGACCCCCTAGAAAAGCTGGTTTGCCCCAAACAGTCCAATCTATGGGCAGATATCAACCAAACGCCCCATCTAGCTGGGGCGCTTGGGCCCAACTGGCCCAGATCTATGGGATGATAACTTGGGGATCGGGTGCCAAAACACAATATAATGCAGACAATTTTGTATAATATTATTTTTATTTTTGCTGTGGGGAAAAAAAGGCAATGGTCACGTGACTGGTATGATCGAATCAATGGGGCCTACCGTATTTGTTTTCAATTGCAGTGGCCGGCCACAGAATGATGACAAAACACCTACTGAGCCTAAGTTTCGTTTTCAATAGCAGTAGCTGGGATAAAATAGAAAAAGCCATTATCAACCCACAGAATAATGACAAATGGATCAAATGGAATCAAATTATTGTTTGCTTATTGTAGAGTGGTACCTGATAGGGTAAAACCTTGACTTACTTGGCTTCCTCCAGCTCCTCAGTCCTCTGGACAGCATCAGTCTCATACTTGCTCCTCCACTGAGCCACTTCACCGTTTGCCTTGGACATTCCTCTCTGGAGTTCTGCCTTGGCCTCCTGCTCCTCCTCAAACTGCTCCCTCAGGAGCTCACAGTCATGGCGAGCTGACTGCACAGCGTGGGAAAGGGCGTTCTTTGCCTGTCAAAAGACATTTTCCAAGATATTGTCAATAAATACAAAATCATAATAATTAGGCCTGTCTGTAGGGGGGAGATCTGTTCCTCACCTTGACCTCCTCTTCGTTGAGTCTCTTCAACTCCTCAATCTGTTGGGTGTAGGCCTGCTTGCCTCTGGTGAGTTGTGAGACAAGAGCCTCTTTCTCCTCAAGTTGACGAGCAAACTCACCTAGTCAGAAATTGGAATATTTGTTAAAAGAATATATACATCATCCTAAAAAGGCCTGGGGTAACTGTCAATCAAATAATCATTTTTTAAATGTGTTAGTTGGTCCTGTACCATCGACAAACAATTTAGGTAAAGTAGACTTTAAAAATAATATTTACCATTTTCTGTCAACAGTCTTGCTCTCTGAGCTCCTACATCATTTATCTGGCGAGCGGTCTCATCATGCTTGGCCTTGAGTTCACTATATTGGTCCTCAAGGGTGCGGCACACCTTCTCAAGATTTCCCTGTGGATTAACATTGTACAGATTGAATAACCACTGGCCGGGTCATTGGTCATAAGGAGACTCAGTTGGAGACTCTGCCGGTCGTCAAATTATTGGCTTAGGAATGCAACAAAAACAAAAATAGCCATGAATTCAAGGCTTCATTGGTTGTGTAATTTATAGATTATATATACATAACTTTTTTGCTCATACCTTTGCCTTAGCAACAGCTTCCATGTTGCTGGACAGGTCATCGGTCTCCATCTTGTACTCGCTCTTCTCCTTCTCAAGCTTCTGCTTGACTCTCTGGAGGTTGTCGATCTGCTCTCCCAGCTCTGCCACGCTGTCAGCCTGCTTCTTGCGGAGAGCGGCGGAGGTGGCTTCGTGCTGCAGCGTGGACTCTTCAAGGTCACGGCGCAGCTTCTGGAACTCTGCCTCTCGCTTCTTGTTCATCTCGATCTGAGCGGCGGTGGCTCCACCGGCCTCCTCCAGCCTCTCGCTGATCTCCTCCAGTTCCCTGGAGAGGTCGGCTCTCTGTTTCTCTACCTTGGCACGAGCCGCACGCTCCGCCTCTATCTCCTCTTCCAGTTCTTCAATACCAGCCTTTCAAAGGAATCATTAGATTAGGTAAATGTGAAAATAACAATTTGCTCATACTTATTATGACATTTTAAAACTTTGGACTTCAAAGACATTTTAAAATACCTGGAGCTCCTTGATCTTCTTCTGTAGCTGAGCCCCCATCGACTGTTCATCCTCAATCTTACTCAGAAGCTGGCTTACTTCAAAGTCCTTCCTGTAATAATACAGTACATAATACGTTACTGTCGTTCTACAGGTCGTTTTTGGACATGTCATTTCATGTTGTTGTCCACATTACTTCTTTATCTTCTCCTCCGACTGCTGTTTGTCGTTCTCCAGATCCATGATGGCCTCCTGGGCCAGTTTCAGATCACCCTCAAGTTTCCTCTTGGTTCTCTCGAGGTCCATGCGAAGCTTCTTCTCTTGCTCCAGAGAACCCTCCAACTGCACAATAACACATTCTAATTATTCAGTACAACCATGAATAGACAAAATGTGTTCAAAACATCTTCACATGATGAACTCACATCATCGACTTGCTGCTCAAGCTTGGTCTTGGCCTTGGACAGAGTGTTGACTTTGTCTTCCTCTGCCTGCAGGTCATCAAGAGTCTGCTGATGTGCCTCTTGGAGGGCTTTCTTCTCCTTTGTCAGCTTAGCAAGTCCTTCATCCTGAGCGGCCATCTCCTCTGTCAGGTTCTTCACCTAAATAAGCAGAACATGGTTTGTTGCCATCAATAGATCATTGTTGTACTATGTATTTGATAAAAATCCATAGAGTTTATGATCACAAACCTTGTTTTCAGTGGCATGTTTCTCCTTCTCCACTTTGGCCAAGGTGAGCTCCAGGTCATCAATGTCCTTCTTGAGCTCAGAGCATTCATCTTCCAGCTTCCTCTTCTTGGCGGTCAGCTCGGCGTTGATCTCCTCCTCGTCCTCCAGTCTCTCGTCGTCTCTTTGAGTTTCGCCTCCAACTGGATCTTACTTTTGATAAGACCCTCACATCTCTCCTCGGCATCGTTCAGAGCCTCGTCTCCCTGTTTGTCAATGAAAAAAAGATAAAACATTAATGTGGGTGGAAACATGTCAGTATTTGTTCTGGAAGTTATACAGTATATGAGATAAGATTTAACCTATTTAGGCCTAGAATTATTTTATACTTTAACTATTGGAAAATAGCAGATATACAAGCTCACAGCGTGACACAGAGTACAAGCTCACAGCGTGATACGGAGTGCCACGCTGTGAGCTTATAGATCTTCTATTTTTGAAAAATCGAGATTTCTTTTGCAAGTCTTTGAATATATCTTTTTAAAAGCGAACATTTGAACTTGAATATTTGCTTCTGGGTGGTCCCTGGTACAACATGTTTTGAGATGGGGTTCCGCGGCCAAATGCATTAAACTCTGGGGGTCCTTGACATGAAAAGGTTTGAGAACCACTGATTTAGAAGACATTTATAGAATCAGGTCAAAAATATTCATATGTACTTACTGATGAGGCTGCCGAAGTCAGATCGTTCTTCTCCTGAGTTAGAACCACCATTTTCTCCTCCAGCTCCTTCTTCTTGGCCAGGGCAGCTGCCAGGTCAACCTCCATCTTCTTATGTTTCTCCTTCAGTTCGGACAACTCCTTCTCAGTCTCAGCGCTCTGCAGAAGAGGCTTGATCTTGTAGTAGAGCTTCATCCAGGGCCAGCTCTTCACATTGCAGAATGAGCGGAGGTTGAATTGGAGGGTGAATATGGCCTCTCTGTGGAAAACAGTTTCATTAACGGAAAATGTTTAGTCAGAAATTGTACAAGATATAAAGGTGCAGTACACTATTTTGTATTTTAAATGTTTTTACATGGCTCTATATTCCTATTCTTCTGCCTACACATAGGCTATACGCCAAAAAACATACAATGTAATTCCAATGGTGAACGCTGTGTTTTCATCCAGTGAAGGAATGGCGGATTTGGCTAACCCTGAAATCTAGAGCACTTGTCTGTACCTCCTCTCCACCATCTGGACAAACTCCTTCCAGAGCCGCTAGCTTCTCATCTCGCATCTCCTCAAGGACACCCAGCAGACCGGCTTTGAAGAACACCTGAATAGGACATTACCAATTGTCATTAATCATTTGAAAAATAGACTTTTTTTGCAAATGATGATAAAGAAGATTTGCTTTGCATTTACCTTGGTGTGTCCAAAGTGGTACTCGTCTTGAGGTACATCAATGGACCCAAGCAGCTTCTCAGAAGCTTTCTTGTTGTCCATGAACTGGCCATCAGGGCATGCGCTGGCATTCAGTACTTTGTACCTGTTTTGTAGAAGTTCATGGTAATTTCCTCCTCTTAATAGGTATGGAAGTAAAAGCTGCATGCAAATATAATTAATACCTCTGCTTGAAGTCAGCGTAGGTGATTCTGCTGGGGAAGCCCTTCCTACAAATCCTGATGCCCTCCAGCACACCGTTACACCTCAGCTGGTGGATGACCAGGAAGTTCTCCATCAGGCCTGTAAAGAGGTTGCTTCATTGGTATTATGACACAATACATACAGTATACCAGTCTAAGTTGCATTAAAGGAGTAGTTCACCCTCAAAATGACTTTTTTTCTATTGATTAGTCACGGAGCCATGGAGAGTAGAGTTCAATAATATTTTTTGGTTTTTGTCACATTCCTAAGACAACAATGTAATTCGAGTAAATTTACCCCCATTGATTCCGGATGGGGACCCGTTTCGAAACGGGTCCCCATCCGGAATCAATGGGGGTAGGAATGTGACAAAAAACTAAAAATATTATTGAACTCTACTCTCCATGGCGTGACTAATCAATAGAAAAAAAGTCATTTTGGGGGTGAACTACTCCTTTAAATGACCACATTATTGACCACCTCACAATCGTTATTTACAACCTTTACTGTCTCGGAGTGTACCTGGAGTCTTTGTCTCGTTGGGAATCAGGCAACGCACAAAGTGAGGATGAGTGCTCCTCAAATTCGTCATCAGCTTTCCCAAGTTCTCCTATAGAGACATAATGAAGAAAAGTAGGCCTATTATTAGTGGTATTAAAACAAGAACAAAATCACACCCAGTGTGAAGTGAGCAGTTCTATTTATGAGTTAATTTCACTAAGCGTCCCGCAAAGCGACCCTGTGACCCTGTCCGTACAAACAGACACAAATTGACCAGAAAGATGCGGGACAAAAAGACAAAGCCAGATGTAGGAGCAGACACCGCTCAAAAATGACTAATTCCAACATGATAATCTTACAGTAATGCTTTATTCTTACCCTGAACGCGGCAGACACTGTCATCATGGAACCGCCCTTTTTCTTGCCTCCCTTCTTGGTGGTATCTGTTTTGTATATTTACAGAGAAATAAATATACCCTTATTAGCAGATTCTATATCATATAATCCGTTTTGACTGTTGTTCAAATAATGTACAGTATTAGTATTTGTTCATGATTTCTTTCATTTGTTAATTGACTACATTAGGTTAGACATATTTTTCCCTTATTCATTTATTACAGGAAGCAAAAACATCTCAACATATTACCCTCAGGCTCTGCAGGGGGATACAGGATGGGCAGCAGTTTAACTGAAGACTTCTGATAAAGCTGCACAACAGAATCGTTTAAGGGATCCTTGTTCTTCTCCAGCCAGCCTGTGATGCTGTAGTCCACCGTTCCGGCGTAGTGGACTAGGGAGAAGTGGGACTCCTTCTTGTTCTTGCCAGGCTTGGGCTTCTCAAAGGCTTTAGTCTTCCCAAGATGCTGGTCGTACAGCTTGTTCTTGAAGGTGGTGTCTGAAGCCTTTGGGAACATGCACTCCTCTTCAAGGATGGAGAAGATGCCCAAGGGCTTCATAAAAAAGAGACAAAAGAAAAATCACAGAAAGAAAAACTTAAAACAGCAAAAACAATGAATGTTTCTATCCCACTTCTGACACCAGTGTAACGACCAAACAGTGCCAAACAGACAAACACTAGTATACTTTAAAATGGATTATATTTGATCAACACTTCTTTGTTTTCCGAGGTGACCGTGTTGCGCTGGGTGAACGGGCAGTGCAACACTTGTGAAATACTTTCACTGCCGTAAGCAAGGAAATACTTCTTTTGTTTTGACTTTTGGGTAAATGTATTCATTTATTTATTAAGTAGCCATGTAATAAGCGCGATAATGTCATATATATCCCTTCAGGATGATAAAGCCACCTCCGCTCTGTCATGGCTAATCATCCTGTCAGGATTTTATTTCTCGATAATGACCGCTGACCCATACAATATCCCTTAGATAATATTAGTATACCTTCTCAATGAGCTCAATGCAGATAGACAAGTCCATGATAATATATAATAATATAATATAATATAATAACACTAGTATACCTTTTCAATGAGCTCAATGCAGGCAGCCAAGTCCATGCCAAAGTCAACGAGATCCCAGGGAATTCCCTCTTTCATGTACTCCTCTTGCTCCAATACAAACATGGTGTGGTTGAAAAACTGTTGCAGCTTCTCATTGGTGAAGTTGATGCACAGCTGCTCCAGGGTGTTGAACTGTAAGTGGAAACATGGTGATAAATCTAATCTTTTGAAGGCATTGTGACAAAAGGAATGAGTCTACCACTTAAAAAAGGGCATGCTTACATCAAAGATTTCAAAACCAGCGATGTCCAGCACACCAATGTAGTGGTTTCTCTCCTGCTTGGTGTCCAGCATCTGGTTGATTCTAATGACCATCCACAAGAACATCTTCTCATAGATAGACTTAGCCAAGGCACCCACTGAGTTCATCACCTATGGAAATAGTAAAGACAGACATTTTAGAGGGGTAGCTCATTTAGGTCTTCAAACATGATGAACTGTCTTACACTGTCAGATATTTTAGGATTTTAGAGTTTATTTTTGTCCAGCAGTTGGAGCCCAGGCCCCAGCTTAACACGAAAATCCTCACCAGTGGGCTCTCGACAGGGCATCGGCAGCAGGTGCCTGCACCTTTGTCTCTCATTGTTGTATTTGTTGTTACATGATGTTTGGACATTTGTAGGAGTAATATAAAATAATGTTTTTTTACAAAAATCTGCCTCTTGGTGGCACTATAGCAGGACAATGTGAAAATGTTGGCATTTCTAGTGGGAATGGTCTAGTGGGAATGTGCATGCAAAGTTTTATGGCAATCGGACACTGCGTTTATGATTTGATGCATTTTGTTACATTTTTTAACCAATAAGGATGGAATGTGAAAAATCACACAGATCTGTCAACCATAGGACTGACAGAGATAATGTGTACCGAATACCGATATACGTGAGTGTTCTGAAGATATGTCACAGGCCTATGTATACGCATATAAGGTGTGTATGAGATCAGAACTCACCTGTTCCACAGTCTGTCCCTTAGTGACATACTCGTTTCCGACCTTCACTCTGGGGTAGCAATAAGCCTTCAGCATGTCAGCTGAGTTCAGACCCAAAAGGTAGCCAATCTTGTCAGCCTCTAAAATAAGTCATGAAAACATATTTCTTACTTTTGATATAAGACAAGTTTCACTCTTGTAAAACTCTCATTATTTGTATACTCATTTAGACCTAGAAAGAATCTGTGTCACTTTAGACTTTAACCATTATTTATACATTGGCTATTAAAAAATAGCAGATACGTAGCGTGGAACCGAGTGCTGCGCTATGAGCTTGTAGATCTGCTATTTTTGAAAAATCATCAGAACTCTAATATCTTCTAATATAATATTGAATTATGTTATGAAATGCATACAAAATAGGCTATCACTGCAGGATCTTGACCCACATCCATTCATACATTTTTACAGTAGTGCTACTCATAAAAACAACACACTGTTTAGCGTATAGTGCATGCTTTGCTTCTGAGGGGTCCCTGGAACTAAATATTTTGGGGTGGAGGTCCTTGACATTAAAAGGTTTGAGCACCACTGATATACAAACATATGGGTTTTTTGTTAAGTTTTTTCCAGAAAACCATTAGGATTTAGAAGACATTTGTAGAATCAAAACCTCAGGTCTAAATAGGTTATTTTTGAGCGGTGGTCACACCGTCTCCATAGCGTGGCCGTGTGTGTAGGTATGTTTGTTTGTTAGTTAGTTTGTTTGTATGTGGGTGGGTCTCTATGTAGCCTCAAGACTGTGTAGTACCTTTTCTGACCACACATGTTAAGGGAGGGGCGCTGTTGTCCAGGCCACACACACACACACACACACACACACACACACACACACACACACACACACACACACACACACACACACACACACACACACACACACACACACACACACACACACACACACACACACACACACACACACACGGGGGGGGGGGGGAACCACCGCTCAGTTCACACGGGTGTGATTTTTAATGTCAGCCTTTGTTTCAAACAACCATTCCCAGGTTGAAGATGCTGCTCACCCTCTGTGCCATCAGGCTCAGCCTGCTCCTCACGCTGCTTCTGCTTGAACTTCAAGTTCCCATGATGCATCACTGGACCTGTGAACTTGTAGATCGATACCTTCTCGTCACCGGTGAAGCCCAGAATGTCAATGGCATCCTGTATTCAAAAGATTGAGATAGAACATCACTTTATACGGTACACTTTGCCTAGAAACTGACTGCACACTGAATTTGAGAAAGACTCAAATGTGTTTACTGACATCAGTGGCGTCCAACTCTTCTTTGTCGTTGATGCTGGCCACACTGATCTGACCCATGCTGCAGAGCGGGAAGTCGTACGGGTTGGTGGTGATCAGTGCCATTTCTGAAAGAGGGATTAAAAAAAGGGTTGAAAATGTGTTTTTATTCATGAATGTAGGGTACCACCAGTGTTCTAAGTAAGTAGGTCGGAGAGGCTTATTGTCGGTATCAGCCAGAGCGCGGGAGTCTATTCCCATTTCACAATGTGCTAGACCTCCGGGAGATGGATTGGATTGCTGAGTTGGAGCCGCAACATCTACCATCAGCTCCCATAACTTGCCGGCACCAAATACTCAGTGGTGGAAACTTTCCACCACTGAGTATTGGGTGCCGGCAAGAAAGTAACTAAGTACATTTTGTTAAGGAATGTACTTAAGTACAATTTTGAAGTATTTGTACTTTACTTGAGTATTTCCAATTTCTACTCCACTACATCTCAGATCCAAACATTGTACTTTATTTGAAAACAGGTATAAATTATAATATTATAAAACATACATAAACCACTTTAGCCCTGTTTTACAACTTGGCTTTTTGAAAATAGCTGATCTACAAGCTCACAACGTGTCATATCATGACACGTTGTGAGCTTGTAGATCTGGTATTTTCATACATTTTGTATTATTCCTTTTTTTTCCAGACTTTTACTTAGTATTTCTATACTGCAGTGTTGATACTTTTATTATAAATGATAAAAAATGTGAGTACTTTTTCCACCACTGCCAGTACTCATAAAGTGACGAGTGATCTACTGTATCTAACTCACCTACAATCTCAGGTTTGTGGCCTGTCATCATCTGGTAGAAGATGTGGTAGCCTCTCTCTTCACCAAGCTGGAAGGTCACTCTGGACTTCTCCAGCAGATCTGTAAGGGTTGTACATGGATTTTTCTTTTCTTCACTTTTTCACTACTTCCAGTAAAAAAAAAGCAGATATAATTTGTCATCTTTGAACGTTATACTTACATGTCTCGATATCAGCGCTGGCCAGTTTCCCCGATGAGCCGAAATGAATTCTGATGAATTTACCCTGTTTTGGTATAGCACAATTTGTAGCTTCCTTCGACATCGTAAAATATTGCAAGTTTTCTCATGCCATTACATTATTTTACACTTACAAAGCGAGAGGAGTTGTCATTCCTCACAGTCTTGGCATTACCATAGGCCTCCAGCAAGGGATTGGCTGCAATAATCTGATCCTCCAGTGACCCCTAGAATGTTTTACACATCATCACATTTTCTTTATTATTTCAACTTATAAATTGCAATATTGTGTTTACATGTGTTAAAATATTGTATAAAGCTGTACATATACCTGCATTTTGCCGGCGGCCTGCTCTGTCTTCTTTCCTGAATTACTGGCTGCTGCTGCTGTTGCAAAGTACTGGATGACACGCTTGGTGTTCACAGTCTTTCCTGCCCCGGATTCTCCACTGGTTACAAGTGCATACGTTCAGAGAAACATAGTTAGGGAATTTCATAAAAATGTTTTGTTTATTTTTGAATTGTGCGTGGTTGAGAAACTTACGTGATCAAGACAGACTGGTTCTCCCTATCTGTAAAATGTAAAGCGATTTTTTGTTCTTATCTACAGCACAAAACCTAAAGACAGATGTACTTTATATAGTTACAAGCACACAACGCCTCGCAGTGTGCTTGTAGATCTGTTATTTTCACTCGTTTTGTCTCATAGTCTCATATGATGAGGCAGGGCTTTAATTTACAAAAGAAAATTGCAAATTTGAAACTTGGAGATACAAGGTTTCTGCCTGACAGCGACGATATGCCAGTACAAATAAGGACGTTTACATGTATTGAAATACGAGCACATATGTCTGGACTTACTACAAGCACAACCCGATAGCTATGACTGAGTTATGTCTTGTTTTACATTGTCCTGAGTGGTACGTACCCATCAGCATGAACTGATAGGCGTTGTCAGAGACAGAGAAGATGTGGGGTGGGGCTTCCACACGCTTCTTGCCTCTGTAGGCATTTACAACCTCCTGGTCGTACACTGGGAGCCACTTGTAGGGGTTCACAGTGGCACAGAACAGGCCAGAGTAGGTCTGGAAGGAAGAGGAAACGAACACATTATAACAACATGCTGTAAAAATGTATCAAATGTAATGCGCAATCTCTGTAAAGCGCCTTGGATAAAGACGCTATATAAATTCACCATTTACCATTTATATATAGGTATGTTTTGTCATGATAATCAAAATCTATAAAGTAAGTTTTCAAATAAATGTGTGGAGTAAAAGTGCAATATTTGCCTCCGAAATGTAGTGGAGAAGTAAAAATATTGGAAATTGGAAACACTCAAGTAAGGTACACATACCTCAAAATTGTACTTAAGTAGAGTACTTAAGTAAATGTACTTGGTTACTTTACACCATTGGCCATGACATGACAACAGGGAGTACAGTTACAAGTTGCATGCCTACTGTTCCAAGGTAGAATATCTTACATAGATCATCCATGCTGCATAACGCTCTTTGAGGTTATACAGGACAGTGGCTTCACTGAGGTGGGTCATCATGGCCATGTCCTCAATTTTGTCATACTTGGGAGGGTTCATTGGGTGGATATCATCATCCTTTACAGTTCTTTCCTAAAAATCAAAAAACACAACTGTTGAAAGTCTTTCAATCAAGTTAAGTCAGTGGTTCCCAAATCTTTTTCTCAAGGCCCTCAAACATGGAAGTTTTTGTGTTTTTTATGTATTAAAAACGTATTTAAAAAACAATATATATATATATATATTTTTTTTTTTTTTCAAAATGTAGGAAAATAAATTTGGATTTTTGCTTGAGTTGTGACTGATAAAAAAATGGTCTGTGACCCACACATGGGTTCTGACCCACTGTTTGGGAACCACTGGTGTAAGTGTCACTATTTGATTTTAGATGCACATTGGCCTACCTCGTTCGTGTCGAGCAGTTGCACAGTGGTTTTGCCACCTTCCTTGCTTATAATTTTACATTTGAGATACAGCTCCTTAGGATCAGTCACATATGCTGCCGTTTTGGCATCAAAAGGTGCGGCCTGGGCCTCGATCCTCTCCTTCTCTGGCTTACGGAGGTAAATGGCGGCCTTGCCATATTGCTCCATCTCCGCGTCCGTACTCATGGTGGCGGCTTTCTGCAAACAGAAAAATAGATGTGTTGATGCCTTTGCTGTCTTAAGATTTTACCACAGATGTGTGAAATGTATATACTATAGGACAGAAAATAATGAACACTCACTGTTTCCCACTACCAGTAACTGTGGAACCTTTCAGAAGTGCAACCTCTAAATGTGGAAAAAGCACATCATGTTGATGATTAAACACAAGTTGATTGATACTTTTGTTTTTTTCTAATTGATTTTAGCTTTTTAATACAGTATTATGTATATTATATACTTGATAATTTTTGGTTAAAACAAAACGTTTTCTCTGTTCAAAAAATGATCACACATTCCATTTTAACCATTGCTATATAGCATGCATTTGTTCAGTAACACTAACAGTATTTTGGGGTGATGGGTTACAAATGTAATCCAGTCAAGAGCGAGAACGTCACAAATCATCATCTTGTGTTTTAGTTTAATCCAATTCAGCTCATGTATTTGTTTCAGCACTTCCAGTTTCACTTGTTTATCCTGTGTCCTGTATGTGTTCTCTCTCTTGAATGGATGAAATATGTATCCTGACCGAAACATGTATTTTCTGTTCAGTAAATTGCTGGAGAGAACCAATGATTACCATCATATTTAACACTTAAAAAGAAAAAAAGAAAAAAAAATCACTTACTGGACATTTAATAATTATATAACTAAATAGATTAAATCCTTAAATTAGTCAAACAATCTTAATTCTTGCCACATACCATGCAGTCAAAAAATACATACATTTCACTTTGAACGGCAGCTAGTCTCACTCACCACCGAATGGAACTCTGAACTCCACTGCACTCAAACCATCTCACCAAAAGCCTCTTTTATATCTAGCTTTTATTGCATGGTATGCAGAAACTAAATGTAGAACACACCTTTAAAAGGCTAATACATGTTCTTTTGACACATGCACATGCTATAAACATGCTAAATATGTTGATGTGCACATGCTATAAACATGCTTAATACCATACTTGGTATCGACTGCATCTATGAAATGTATCACTGTGGATGACTTCATACCAGCGGCTAGAGTTCTTTGACTCATAAAACTAGAAATATGACTATTTTTATACTGTCATATAAGTAAATGTCCTGCATTTAAATGCTTACTCAAGTTAAAAGCATTTGTATTTGTATTCCTATTTTGGACATGTCATTATTGGCAAAAATAAATAAATGCGTAAATAAATAATTGTTATTTAATAAAATGCACCAACAATGACAATAACAAAGTAAATAGGGCACAAGTGGTTAATGACACAGCTCGTTAAAGCACATGATCAACAATATTAACAGTTACAGTATGTGAACAGTGTATCTGCTTGAAAGGAGTGCACATACTGTACCAGTGGTGAAACACTAACGGCATTTAGTCTGTCAATGTTACTTTATTATTCTACTCCAATACGTTTTAGAGATAAAGATTGCATTTTTTACTCCACTATATTTATTTGACAGCTTATTTACAGCTACTCCAATTCAGATTATTGTACAGTATGCATCCCAGTAGTCCAAGAGCAAACATGCTAGGGTGACTGGGTGAGTAAGCAATAAATGTAGCTAGTGGAGTAAAAAGTACAATATTGCCCTCTGAAATGTAGTGGACTAGAAATATTAAGTACTGTATCATGGAATAGAAATACTCAAGTACTAGTACTTCTAAATTGTACTTACAAGTACAGTACTTGGGTAAATGCATTCATTTACATTCCACTGCAGTCTCTGGTCCAAAAATAGGTGCTGGGTTGCTTTATTGGGTGTAGTATTTAATATAGCCTTATAAATATTTGGAACATTGCATATATGACCTTTTTGGACCAGCAGCTAGAACCAACCAAGAAGAGAGGTAAGGGCAAGGGGGAGCAGCTAGAATAGATGTACGTCTCTCTACTAATGCTGTAATGCTCACATCGGACCAGGAACAGACAATTATTAACGTTTCTGTTTTTTATCAGTTAAGAACCAATTGAATCCTATTTTAACACTGTCATCCATGCTTTTACCACCTCTCGGTTGGACTGTTGCAATTCCCTTTATCATTCCTAGTCTACAGTAGATGGTCCAAAACTCAGCTGCCAGACTCTTGACTGATTTAGGAGGTGGAGAGCACATTACCCCGGTTCTGGCCCAACTGCACAGGCTACCAGTGAAACACTGCATTGAAAAAATATATACTTTTTTTTTAATATATACTTCTTTTAAAGCCTTAAACAGCCTTGCGCCTCAGTACATCTCCGATCTGGTTTCTGTAGGATCATTTGGTCCAAATCATCCTTTCTGTTCCCCCAACAAGTCTTGTAACTACAGGTGACCAGGCCTTTTCAGTTATTGGCCCCACACTCTGGAACAATCTTCCACTGCACATTAAGTCCAGCTCCACCATTAAAAGGTTTAAATTCCTCCCTAAAAACCCACTGACCTCAGTGGTTATGAAGTTCTTGAAGAGGCTAGTAAAGACCTCATCTGCTCCCCTCTGCCATTCCGCAGCACCTTGGACCCACTGCAATTTGCCTACCCTCCATACAGATCCACTGGCGACACCATCTCACATGTGAGATAACATAGTAGCATGCCACACTCTAACAGCTTACCAACAGCAGAGAAGGGTGTTTCTTTGCTGTGGCTTTTATTTATTGATTACAGCTCTGCCTTCTAACACCATACCCCCAACCAGGCTATCTACAGCAAAGTGGAAGGCCTGGGAGGCTGGGACTGAAACCATTGTGTGTGACTGGGAACTTTTTATGTCTGTGTGTTGCATCCAAAACCAAATTCAACAGAACAGTATACGTATATTATAATTTTGGTCATTGCTTAGAAAGAACGATCAGAAGGCTCAAAATGCAGGGTATCAATCATGTGTTTAATGAGCAATTATTTATAGCCGTTGTGAGCTAGCTTGTATTTATCTGTGGAACCGAGTCAACAAAATGCTCAACTCCTACAATTCCAAGTACCTGTCAAGGTGGCGGGTCCCCAGTTCAAATATGATTAGTTTGGGGGGTCGCTGCCTGAAAAGGTTGAGAACCACTGGCCTAGAGGGCGGGCCAAAGACAGCTAAGGTCCATCTTCTCCGGTTCTGGGCGACACAGAAGGGGGGTGAGACAGTTTCTTATTTCCACACATCAGCGCTATGGTATAACATTTTTTCCTAAAGTAGTATTTAGGCTAATTCACACTGGGCCATGGCCAGAGCCTTCTCTGGTGGACAATACAAAGTTTAAATGTGCACATTGAGAACTTGTAGATCAGCCATTTTCACTATTTGTTGTATGACGACATATTGTATATAGGGCAATTTTACTATGATTTTGCCTGTTTCATTTGTTTTTATTTTTAGAGACAGGGTCTTACGTGGGAAAGGGAGTAACGTATTTGATTTCTGGTCCCCTAGGGGGAGAGAGACATTTATTCGGCAGCTGTTGGGTAAATGGCTGCTGACCACTTCTCATATTCTCTGATTAACCTCTCAGTTTAACCCTGGTGTTATAGTGGCTATTAGCGTAACATGCCTACATTTAGAATATGACCATTTAAAGGTGCCTTACTTACGCAAGAATTGCAACCCTGTGCATTCTAAGATGTCTCTTACACTGCTGGAAGGGTCCTTTGTGGCTGTTGTGGTATCGTTGGGTGTTGAGAGAAGAATAGAACTTTAGGATTTAACACAGTAGTAGCAGTATCGTATATGCCATATACTGTAGGCCCAATGTACAGTGTACACACTAAGAAAGCTCCAGATCCACGTCGTCACAATGAGCTTGTAGGTCTGCTATTGTCACGGGGAGACATCACATTTCTCTCATGGGTCTCGAGCGGAGACCTTTAGAAACTCCTGTACACAGGGTGTAATCGTGCTTGTGAAGACATGGACCACTTGCTGTTTGTGTCCTCACTGCTGTTTATATAATTGTGCAATTAATGAGTGTGAGAGATGCAGGATTGTACACTGTTAATGTTAATACCACTATTAAAGCTGATATGCCTATTCTGGCTTCTGTCATTTATAACATTTGCTACTACTCTTAATCCTATGATAATCCGTGCTACACATCTCCAGCTAATATTCGTAAAACTGAAAGTAGCACAGGTTTCTTGCTCTTTTTTACCCTCTTTTTTTGGGGGGCGGGGGGGGGGGGGGTTGTCCTTAGTTGTGGCTGAGTTAGATTACATTACCATACCATTACAGGTTCAAGCATTAAAATCTCTGCAGATGGAAATTGTTGTTTTGTGGGTATTTATCATTTGCGTGTTCTGCATTTATATTACATCCTAACTCTTGGGTGCAGAGGACACTATTAATACACTATTAATACAGCACTTGGATCATCATCATCATTATAATTATTACATGATTAAGTTGTTGTTGTTGAAATTATTATGTTAGACTGTGCTTAAGGTTGTAGGGGGGGATGACTCTGGGTCTGGGACGGGTGTGTACAGTTATACACCACTGGTAAACACATTGCGTTTAGAAGAAAATGTTTCAAAAGCAAAGAAGGAAAGAGTTCAAAGGTGTCCAACTTTAAAGGAGTTCATGCATGGGGCATGAAACCCTGGGCTGATTTTGTTTTCCGGTTCATCTTCAAAAGGACAGCAGATTAGAATGCAATGCAACTGCAGCTAATAAAGCTAAGCCTGTGCTTAGAGAACGGATGTTTCAGCAGCCTTACTTAATTGGAATCCAGAAATGTTAATAATTGTTTTTGTCCTGGTCCGATGGCAGCGTTGCAACATTAGTAGAGAGAGGTACATCTGCTCTAATAGCCTGGCATTGCCAGCGTGATTAAGTGGATTCACTCAGGCTGGCAATACCAGGCTACATCTGCTCCCCCTTGACCCCCCATCTACCCATATCCTTGGTCGGGGTTGGCAGTTGGTCCAAAAAGGTCATGATACATACATGTAGCATGCATCATGGTGCATGTTCCAAAGAACACATGAAATGAAATACTACACCTAATGAAGTAACCCTTCCAGATTAACCCCTAAATACTTTGGGACCATACCGACTGGTATTAGGTCGTTGCGGTCTGCGCTCCAGTTGAAACCTGAGGTCCCAAAGACACGTTTAAAGACCAGAGGTGAGCCTTTTCAGTAGTAGACGCCACATTATGGAATGAGCTACAGTACCCTCCCTTATCAAACTGACCCCCACCATCAGTGGTGGAAAAGGTACTAAAATGTTTTACTTAGTAAAAGTATCAATACTGCGATGTAGAAATACTATAGGCCTATAAGTAAAAGTCCGGAATTCAAAATGTAGCCTAAAAGTCCAAAAGTATTGGTATGAAAATGTACTTAAAGTACCAAAAGTAGAAAGTACTCATCATGCAGAATGTCCCATTTCACAAGTTTTCAAATGAATAAAAATGTCTAAAACTCTTTTGAAAATAGCCAATCCATAAGCTCACAATGCATCGCATTGCATTGTGATCGCATTGCATCCTTCTCTGAAGGAGGAGAAGGGTGGAGAACAGCTGCGCAGTCACCAGAGTCATTTGGGTTTATGGGTTAAACTAACAGCTGTGTGTGTGTGTGTGTGTGTGTGTGTGTGTGTGTGTGTGTGTGTGTGTGTGTGTGTGTGTGTGTGTGTGTGTGTGTGTGTGTGTGTGTGTGTGTTGTTTGTGTGTGTGTGGTGCAGACAGAGCAGACTGGTCAAGTGGTGAAGGAAGCACAAGAACGCCTCTACTTTTTCTGAAAACTGAAGAAAGCTGGCATGGGTCCCAAAGTCCTAATTAAGAGCTTTCTACTGAGGCACCACAGAGTGCATCCTGACTGGCTGCTTCACTGCCAGCCAGGTGTGGCAGCTGCACCGACCTCAACCGCAAAGCAATGCAGAGGGTTTGTGCGGACAGCCGAACACATCAGCGGATGTGATCTCCCCCATCCAAGGTCTGTACAATGAATGCTGTGTCAGCAAAGCTTGTGGAATCAAGGGTAGAAACCATCCCAACCACAGACCGTTTAAGATGTTGACATATGGAAAACGGCTACGCTACTGGCAATACTGCAATCAGGTACATGAACAATCTGACAAAAAAACTGAGCGAACTAGAAACGGTGCTCTTCCGAGCACAGGTCTCCGCCAGGTCAGGCGTCCAGGTTGCGCTATAATAGGCCAATGTGAAAAGGGTGGTATTTGTTCCTTGACTTAGTGGGAATATGTGTGGCAAATTTCATGGTAATCTCAAGCTGCGTTCATGATTTGAGGCATTTTGTGGAAGGCAATATTATAGCCAAGGATGGAATATGAAATATCGGACAGATCGGTCTTGATCACATGACTATATCTCTATAGTCATGTGATCAAGACTTGCCTTCATCTCAACATTCAAGAGAATCAAGTGGGATTTATTTGTCACTCACTCATAAAGGTACAAGCAGTGAAATGTTGGAAACACTCTGAGACACCAGAGGTGGTCAGATCACTCCCCCCCCACCCTTCTCTCTCTCCCTCATTTTCTTCTCTCACTCCTGTCTTCTGAGGGGCTTGCAAATTACTTCCTTTCTCTTCCCTTCCTCTCACTCCATCACTCACATTCTCTCCCTGCTCTCCCTCTTGAGATCTCTCCCCTTGCTGCCTTGCATATGCTTGGGGCATCGGGGGTCTCGCACTAACTACGCCCCTTCACCTCTCTCATCCATTTCCATCAATCTCTTCCCTGTTTTCCACGGCAGGGGGTATCTAGGTCTCCTCTCTCTCTCATTCTCTCCATCTTACATCTCTGCCCCCTCCCCCCAAGCCCATTTCTTCCCCTCTATCTGCACCGATCTATCTTCCTCTACTCCACCAGTTCTAAATTATTCCAAATATTGTACATTATTTAGATTTTTTTTCCCCACAAATCCTCTCTTCTGTCCCCCCGGCAAAAAACCCTTAAAGATCGTGGTCCGTGGCCAAATAGATTTCTGGGAGTCCTGGGCATGAAGAGGTTTGAGAACCACTGCTACTCCTCCCCACTGTTTTCCTTCTTCCCCGCTCTCCTCTTACCCCCTAGATCAGCTTGCAGGCAGGGAGACCCCACACTGAGCCTTGAGCCCACCAGAGGCAGAGCTCCCACCCAGTGGTGGGAGAAATACTCAGATGTTTGAGCTGTGCCAACCACTCCTACATCTGGCTTTGTCTGTATGTGTATGTATTTAATGAACTTAACTCACAGGAGCTGCCGAAAGGATAAGATTTAGCTTAACTATGTTTTGAAATAATAATCTAAAGTGCAATATTTGCCTCCGAGATGTAGTGCCACTATGGAGTAGAAGTATAAATTCACTCTCTCATATCATCTCGGGTGGAAACCTCATATGTTAAAAAAACAAAAACTGTTATCTACTACTTTTGATGCCATTGTGTGACGCTGAAGGATGATTAAGTAGGGCATTAATTTACGAAAAAACACCAAATGTTAGAACATCCCGACAGCGGCGATATGCTTCAGGCACGTACTGTGCAGGAGACCCCACACTGAGACTCAAGCAAGCACACCACACCAACCTTCCCTCCTTTGCACCAACGCACTGCCTCACTCCTTTAGTTTTTAATAATTAGCTTTTTTAATAATATGAATTAGTCAGGGGGAAAGATTCGGCAAGGTCAGAAAAAATAGATCTAAAATTTGTTTGCCATTTTTGACAAAGACTAAAAGCAAGGACATTTCTACAACATACATAGTTGTAAATACTAACCAAAATGTTTTTCCAATTCTAGTTTTTGTTATTTGGTTATTTTCATAGTTATAGTTAACTACAATAACCTTGGTACATCCTTCCCAATCTCTGCTTCTCCTTCGTCAATTCCTATTCCAAATTCCTCCTGTACTCCTCCTCAGAGAAGGGCAGAAATGTTTAATGAGTCGTGTGTGCGTGCGTGCGTGCGTGCGTGCGTGCGTGCGTGCGTGTGTGTGTAGGTGACGGGTCAGTGGTGTGAGGAGATAATGGAACATGGTATGTTGTCACATTCAAACTCTTGACCTCCTACACCATAAAATCCACAGTGTTCATTTTAAGTAACAAATTGACAATCTTTACTCTCTCAGAGTCAGATTAACACTGGGGATTTCACAGTGTGGTACCACTGGTAAGCGTCTGGCCTGCCTCATTACTGGACCTTGGCGCCACCATGCTCTTTCAAGCATTGTTCGCTCTCCTGTGGCTGGGGGGTCATTTTCACACACACACACACACACACACACACACACACACACACACACACACACACACACACACACACACACACACACACACACACACACACACACACACACACACACACACACACACACACACACACGCAATCATAGCCATAACCCAAGGACATGCACACAAAGTCAAATAGTTGTACTCACATATACGCAAACACACATACTGTACATCTTTGACGGCGGTTGAGTCTTCTCTCCAGATGCCATTGTTCAATTCAATGTCATTCTGCAGAGAAAGTCCAAAATGATACTTCACATGACGGGCCCCCACACACACTGGCTGTTTTTGCTACGACTGTTGTTGTCTGATTGCTTTTAATTTATCGTCCTTTCTGGTCGTTGGGTTTTTATTATTTTAGAATGTACAGCACTTCAACAGACGCTTTAAATAAGTTTGGATCGTATAAGAGAGATAAGTGGATTTTTAATTATGCATTTGTGTCTATGTGTGTGTACAGTTATTCGGCATCCTGCCCTTTCCAGAAGATGACTCATTCTGCTGGTTAAGGTAATGATATAAAGTGTATCATGATGATGATGATGATGATGACAACGAGACCATTATGTTCAGCCACCACTGCCACCTCTGCGGTTAGGGAGGATAGATTACCCTGCATGATGGCTTCTCTCTAGCTCTCCACACCTCATTGCTGAGGTGATTATAAAAGCAAACACACACACACACACACACACACACACACACACACACACACACACACACACACACACACACACACACACACACACACACACACACACACACACACACACACACACACAGTAGACAACAGTAGACAAGTATGGAAGAGGTGGCAATGTTCTCTGTAGTGCCACCCCTCATGGATTCTCAAGGAGTCTCCTTGATTTTGACCATTTCTCCTTGATTTTTCCTTGATTTGGGGGGGGGGGTCATCACAAAGGCCATGTCATTGCACAAAGGGCAACGACATTTCAGACAAACATAATCACTGCCTTTAGTAAGTAAGGATTGACTTGTGCCGATGCAAAACTGGTAATTTGCACCGTCCTTAATGGAATAGCCGACCTCTGGGGGAAAATATGCTTCCCAAATAGCCTGTCGTCCTGCACAAATCATGATTAAAGCATGTGCACATCCTGTGGTGAAGACACAGCAAGCGTGATGATTCCCGTCATGAGGTGCACCACTGCCCTCCCATGGCTGGAAGTAGAATAGAGCCGAGTAGGGAAGGCCTAGGGCAGGGGTATTATATTCAATTATGTGCCACGGAGGTCCAAGTTGGTTTCCTTTCCGACCCGATACGACTCTGCACAAGGTGAGTGCACTCATTTTGCTTCCCCCCTCTGAGTTTGAAGTTGCACTAATTAGCTAAATCACCTTGTAGTGTTGGGGTGGTATGAACATGTACACTCTGACCACCTGTGATACAAGATTGAATACCTCTATATTAGGGGTTCAATGTTGGGGATGAGGACTTTCATTTGGAGCATGCAACAAGTCACACAGACGTGTTCAAGGATGGCTGTTAGAAAGGCTCCAAATATTTAAGTTAATTATTTGTATTTATTATATTTTATTATATTTTTCAATAGTGACAAAAGGCTGGAGAGAGGAGTTGCGCAGCAAAGTGCTTCGGTTTTGAACCCGAGCCAGGTGCAGGAAGAGCTTTCTGGTATGTAGCGTTACCATTTGAACCAACTGGGCACCCTAGCTACAAATACCTCATGCACGGCACGAGAAGAAAGTTTAACTTTTATAAAAAAAGAAAACATCCAGAGTTTATTATCTGAATATAAATGTATACTAAAGCGCAGAATAAATCAATTCCTTTGGTACAGCGGGACAAGGCCTGTTTGATATTCAGCCACTCTGAAAGACTGGCTGTTAAACATGGGGACGTTGGTTGTATTTGGCGCTGTGGGCCTTGTCGGGTTATTTATCTGTGTTAGGGCTGGAGGACAAGGGATAATGACGAGCAAGGACAGGGACCTGGGACCCTGTCATCTGGGTACACCTTGAGAAGTGTTGACAAATAGCTCAAGGGACCATGGAGGACATCATCTCAACACCTCTCTTAAAGGATCCTGACACTGTTCTTTCACATCCTATCCTACCAAGATCATCGTTGAAACATGGTTACGTAAAAAAACGAAACATGAAACAAGACGATAATGGCTAAGGTTATGGCATAAACCTCATGGGCTCTGGATGACACCTGCCTGCTGACAGCGAGTCCCCTGTTAGATTCTCGGGCTGCGCGTCACTCACCTTCAGGGGCGCTGGAACTCCCAAATCCCAAGGGGAGCTGAGCCTGGAGGAGTTCCGCCGAAAAATTCACGTTTTTTATCCGGTTTTGGGTTATTTTTATTACGGTTTCGGGTACTGCTTATTCCCCTCACAACGGTGTAACAAGGAGCTGTATAGTTACTAGTTATTTTAGCACACAGTGCAACACACAGCACGCATGCACACACACAGTCACTCACGCACACACTACAAAATCGGGTATTATTTTTGTAACAGTTTTCTACTGTTTTTTATTCCCCATATACAACGGTGTTAGTTTGCAACAATGAGCCTATAGACGGTTTCTAGTTCTCAAATAAATAGACTTTGGTGTGCCATCAAAGCGGGATTTAAATTTGACTTCCCTTCTGACCGGAAGTGGCAAGGTGACCATGTGATTAGGTCACCATGTGATAATCAAATACCTGTTTTCAACATATTTTATTCCCCAAAGTCAAATACATTATTGTTTTAGTATAGCTCTCTGTGTGTGTATATATAGGCTTATTTAAAAAAGAACTAAAAAGAAAAAAGAAAAAGAAAAAAAAACTTTTTTTCTTCTTTTTTTTCCCCCTCCCCACCACCAGGGGAGCTGCAGCTCCCTCAGCACCCCACTTCCAGCACCCCTGCTCACCTTGTTCCCTGTCTAATTTCCACTGTACTATCAATAAAGGCCCAAAAGAATAACGTAAAAAAGTATGGAGTTATTATTGTAACTAAATGGAGAGAAGAGATTTCTGATGTTGAGCAGTTGTATATTAAGAGTTGTGCAGTCGTACCTCTGAATTTGCAGACTTGTATGATGGAATCTGAACGTGAAAAGGAAAAAAAACTCCAACACTCGCACGCTTTTCTCTTTGCAAATACGAATCCTGTCTACACGCTCTCAAATTGTACCCTGCACGGTTTTGCCAGATTTTGGAAGGGACATATCGATGATTATGTTGCAATATCGCGAGCATGTAAAAATGAGGATTTGCGAGCGCGTAGAAAGGCAGTTGAGGTTGTAAAAGTAAATGTGTGCGTGAGCACGGCAGGGCACATACGTGTATAATGGAATCTGGAAAAAAAAACACTCTCTACACGTACAGATGTCAGTTTACAACCTCTCGAATCATCATGTGCAGATACTCGCATTTTTTCAGTGTCGCCTGCTCGCTTTTGCCAAATATTGCATCCACTTATCGAGGAATATGTTTCAATTTAGAGAGCAACAGTCTCAACTAATTTGAGCAAGTGTAGAGAGGGATTTGAGGTCGCAAAGGACGATTCGCGAGCGTGTACAGACTAATCTGTGCGAGAGCAGAGGCTAAGTCGAGCGCGAGGAGAGTGTGTGTGTCTGATGCGAGGGAGCGCGAGGGAGGATTTAGAGATGGGATTTATGGCTCTTTGGAGTGAGCCGGATCTCTAGGATCCGTTCCTTTCAAAGAGCCGTTCAAAAGACTGTCTCATAGGTGGGACGTTCATGAACGAATCGAGTCTTTTGAACGGCTTTGAAATGAACGATAGGGTTTGGTTCATAGTAGGGAGCCGTTCCTTTCTAATGAACAGTGGTGCATGGGAAAAGTACTCAATTTCTCTACTTAAGTAAAAATATCAATACTGCAATCAAGTAGAAGTTTGGAATGTTGTCTTGAGTAAAAGCAAAACAGTAGTCTATTTGTATCGAAATGTAGTCCTACTTACCAATATTAGAACGTAGGCCTACTCATTATGCAGAATGTCCTGTTTCACAGGTTTTCCAATCTAGTTAGTGGTTACTCTGTGTAGATGTTTATTATAATTACAAATAACTTCAAACCTATATACATTTATTTCGGACATATAAAGGTACATACCTGCCATTTGAAAATAGCCGATCTACGACGCATTGTGAGCTTGTAGATCGGCTATTTTCAAATGATTTTTCTAAATTTTTACTCATTGGAAAACCTGTGATTATAATCATTATAATACAATATAAATTTGTATTACAACTATCCTAAATTATAATACACTATAATGGATTATAACAGTGATTATAATACACTATAAAGTATTAATGTATTACTATGATAATTATAATACACTATAAAAGTGGTTATGACACAATATAATCTATTATCATGTATTACAACTAGGGGAGAGCCGCTTCAAATGTAACATTTTGCACGTTTGAATATTTTACTCAGTGGCCGTTTAACCTTCATATGTAATACTTGCAAGCCAAGGACCTACACATGTCTGCTATCATTAACCGCTTAAAGTTTTTCAATTGATGAAACCGGTCGTGAGTTATTAAACCATAAGTGGACGCTGTTCCGATGTTACATATAAAGCGCACAGCGTAATAAATGTAACACCAGGTGTTTTAAATGTAACACGGCTAAAAAACGTCATTAAACTACTCGTTTTAAGGTCAAATCAATTATACTTCGTTCACGCAACTGTTTAACCTTGTTTTCATACCAAGGATGTGATAAAATTATGTATCAAAGATGAGATTATTATTCAAACTTACCATTCAGTACGTTTGTCCACATTCCTTGTTGGAAAAACACATTGATTAGACCTTTAAAGTTAAAGTTTGATTGATTGAGTGTTAAAAAAGACGTTTACAATCCCAATCTGATTTAGAATAGTTGGATGACAGCTGACAGAAGAACACAACATACCGGTATTGGTTAATATGGCAATATGGAGTTTTTGTCATATGACCATGGATATCTGCACTGACCCCTGCAGGTTCAAATAAATAACTACACACCAAATCAACCAACAGAACAGTCAATGTCAGAAAAGAAACTCCTTTACTTTTGCATTAATTTATTGCAACTGTCAGGGAAAGATTGGTTCCAGGGATTCATGCAGAGGAAACATTGCATCAAAGGTGCATTGGAAAGAATAGAACAGGTAGTTTCAGTGCAATTAACACATAGCTTGTGCATATTGTAAACAACTGTTCAAGTGCATAAAAACAGAACATCATTAGGCCTACATTAAGACAGACCCCAGATGAAAACTTCACATCACATTGGATTATCACATTCGCAAGGTGAGGTAGAACATTTTTTTAGCTAGGCCTTTATGAAATTGACCTCTCAGGTCAATATAGTGCTTAAAAGGCATAGGCTACATTCATTCATTCAGAACATGAACTACAGAATGAGTAGGCTATTTTAGAATAGCCAATTAGAGGTAGAACACTTTTTAGCTAGGCCTTTATTAAACTGACCTTTTTTAGAGTAGCCAATTATTATAATTTACCCCTTTTTCAGAACATGAACTACACAAACTTAGAGTATTTTAGAGTAGCCAATTATTATTATTAGAGAAGCCAATTATTATTATTTACCCCTTTTTTATCCCAAATGTATAATAAACTATATAGGCCTACACTGACTAGCCTATTTAAATGGATCCAAATTGGATCTTGACCAGTGGTTCCCAATCATTTTAGCTTAAGACCCAAAAGAGATATTTTATTTCTTTTTGAGACCCCAAAGTAGTGAAAATAGATGATCTACAAGCACACAACGTGCTCACGCTCACGTCGTGAGCTTGTAGATCTGCTATGTTCACTACTTTAAAAAAGATGAAATGGAGCTAACAGTTGGGACATCTGAAGATGGCCTCTCCCTCAGTGAACTCTTCATGTGCCCACTCCCCGCAGCTACACTTCACCCACATTTCTCCAGGCCTTGAACTCTGGAAGTCCTCCCCACAAACACAACACTCTTCGTCAGAGGAGGCAGCAGCCTCCGAGGAGCTGGTAGTCTTCGCCCTCTTGGTGGTCACCCTCTTGGCAGCGGCAGCAGCCTCCGAGGAGGTGGTAGTCTTCGCCCTCTTGCTGGTCACCCTCTTGGCAGTGGCAGCAGCCTCCGAGGAGGTGGTAGTCTTCGCCCTCTTGGTGGTCACCCTCTTGGCAGCGGCGGTGGTCGTGGCAGAGGTAGCCTTCGAGGTGGTGGCCTTGGCAGAGGAGAGAGAAGAGCGTGCAGCGGTCGCCTTTGAGGTAGTTGGAACATTGGTAGGCATACTAAGCCTGCGTGGTGCCAGACGCTTATCTCTCTCCGCTTCCAAGGCCAGCTTTTCTGGTGTGTCGGTCAATATTGCGGTTGACCGCTTCTTTCTCCCCTTGTTTGTCGCCTTCCTGGCCCCAGCCTTCGGGAAAGGGCGCAGTGAAACCGGACTGAACACCTCCGCTGCCTCATCCTGAAATCAGAATCAGATTGTCACATCAGAGGCTTCATCGTAAAAAGAGAAAGAGAAGTAGAAGGGGGCTGAGGAGAAGAGATCATTTTCATATTATTTATGAATTAATTTATTTATGAATTTATCTAGCCAATTACTTATTTATATTATTTATATGCAGGCCTAGGCCAATATATTTATTTAAATGATCTATGAATTGAAGACCAGTGACCTTAACTATGAATGTTACTAGGCACTATAGACACACTCACATACATACTGTAGCCTACATACGTACAGTAAATCAATGGAAAAACAATGGTGCCTACCTGAATAGGAGAGGAATTCTCAGGAATGGCAGGAGTGGGATGAGCAGAACTGGGGCCAGGGGAGACCAGACTCTCAGGGGAGAGAGGAGTTGAGGATGGAGCGTCAGGGGAGACAGGAGGAGTTGAGGATGGAGCGTCAGGGGAGACAGGAGGAGGAGTTGAGGATGGAGCCTCAGGAGAGACAGGAGGAGGGGCATCGGTTGGCTGAGGGACAATCACGGAGGGATCAGGCCTGTCGGTGACATTCGACGGGGAATACTCTTGGTCAGTAAAAACTTGGGGGTTGAAGGGATGGATCCCGGACACTCTGAACCCAGCCATGATGTTTGATGGGGTGGCTGCAAATGGCAGAGCACTCTGCACAATACCAGGCACATCATAGATCCCCAATGTTGTGCCTGTAAAACAAAAAAGAAAATAAAAAAAGAAAATACAAAAATCAGGTTTTCCAGTTGCTTTTGAACATATGCTACACACGCACACATAGGCCTACGTACACACACACATATATAATTTATCATTAGGCTACCTGGATTGTTTTTCATCCATCGATCGGCAGCAGCATTGACATAGTGCTTCAACGGCCCATATACCATTCTGTCTAGCGGCTGCAGTTTATGGGAACAATGGGGTGGGAATGACAGGAGAACTACCCCATTGTCCCTGCAGAAGTCAATTCCCTCCAGAGACAGGTGCGAGCCATGGTTGTCCAACAGGAGGATCACCTTAAAATGTACAATTTAGGATTAGCTGACACTCTTAATCCAGAGTGATTTACAATAAGCAAGGTAATGCATCAATACATCAACATAAATAACAAATGCATAGAAATAGTAATCACCTTGTTCTCTGGTGTTGGTCGTGTGTGTTTTACAAAGTGTTTCAGAAACACAACGAAATCTTCAGCTTGCATCCATCCTGATCCGTTGGCCGTCCCAATACAGCCAGGAGGGCCACCGTTGATCATGAAGGGCTTGAATTTCACTCTGGGAAAGATGAACATGGGAGGAATGCTATTTCCTTGGGCGTTCACTGCAAAAGCCATCGTGATGAGGGTGCCCCTCTCAGCTGACACCATTGCCCCCAGTTGTTTCACCCCCCTCCTGGAGACAATTCTGTCTGGGGTCTGGACAGTTGTAATACCAGTCTCGTCCATATTCCAGACATCCATTGCTTCAAAGGGCTGGGTGGCGCGTTCCAGGACAGTAGACAGGTTTCTGAAGAAAGCGTCAACGTTGTGTCTGTTGAAGCTTGTTGCACGTGAAAGGCTAGTCGCCTTTGGACGGCGTATGGACAGCTGTTGGTTCCTCCGCATGAATCCCCGGAACCAATCTTTCCCTGACATTTCTTTCTTGTTCCATGACGCTGGATACTTCACGTTGTATCTGTTGGCAAGCTGGTATGCAAATTTGCGGACCTGAAAAATGTAAATAAAAATATGGCTATTTATTTATAATTATAGTGTTTATATTGTTTTTATATAGCCTACTGTGTGTGTGTGTGTGTGTGTGTGTGTGTGTGTGTGTGTGTGTGTGTGTGTGTGTGTGTGTGTGTGTGTGTGTGTGTGTGTGTGTGAGACACACACACACACACACACACACACACACACACACACACACACATTTATTTTTACCCATATAGGCCTACATATATACACACACACACACACACTTATTTATATATATATATATATATATATATATATATATATATATATATATATATATATATAGGCCTACATACACACACACACACACACACACACACACACACACACACACACACACACACACACACACACACACACACACACACTTATTTTATATATTCATATAAATAAATAAAAATAAATGTATAGGCCTATTTATTTAAATTATCTATGAATTGGAGACCAATGTCCTATGTAAGAATGTTTTAACACACATAGCCTACACTAACAAGTTATAATAATTCAATCTATTCTCACCTCCTTTGGGCATAATCCAAAATACAGGTCTGCACACTTGCTCAGGTAAGTCCCCAAGACCTGCTCCTGCTCGTCAGAGAAGACCCTAAAATGGGAGCGGTACCCTGGCACGCACGGGCAGCTCTCTGCTCCCTTCTGTTGTCATTGCCTTTCTTCTTTTCACATATCGATGTAATGTGACATGGCACATTTTGTATGCACGTGCCACACTGCGAACCGATAGACCAGCTAGAAGGACCTCATCTGAGGCTGCCTTCAGCACCTGTAACCAGATAACCAGTGATTTGTACTGTCATGAAACTGTACTTTTTTCTATTGCAAACTTCTAATAATGTCTTCAATCAATCAATCAATCAATCAAACAATGCCTAAGGTCGGAGTAATGAGAGTATGAGATCTTGCACTTCTGGGCAGTCCAACGCTGTTCCAGAAAATCATGTTCATAGCCTAAAACTGTACACATGTACCACGTTTTATTTATTACGTTTTAAGGAATAACAAGCGATGTCACTAGAGTGTTAGCCATGCTACCTAGCTACAAGCTAACCACGTAAACAATGGCAGGATGCGGCGGCGCGCAAAGGTATTCATTAAAACATGTATACTGTACCTGGAAAATCATGGCTATTTTCCCCACGCAGACACGCACATAATGTCTTCCTCCAACACTGTACGCTGCTTATCTCCACTTATGATGATACATTTAGCTGCCTAGTAGCATCAGGTTGACTGCTTAAAGCACACAGAGCACACTGCGGTAGAGGTGGGACGTTCATGAACGAATCGAGTCTTTTGAACGGCTTTGAAATGAACAATAGGGTTTGGTTCATAGTAGGGAGCCGTTCCTTTCTAATGAACAGTGGTGCATGGGAAAAGTACTCAATTTCTCTACTTAAGTAAAAATATCAATACTGCAATCAAGTAGAAGTTTGGAATGTTGTCTTGAGTAAAAGCAAAACAGTAGTCTATTTGTATCGAAATGTAGGCCTACTTACCAATATTAGAACGTACTCATTATGCAGAATGTCCTGTTTCACAGGTTTTCCAATGAGTAAAAATTTAGAAAAATCATTTGAAAATAGCCGATCTACAAGCTCACAATGCGACGCATTGTGAGCTTGTAGATCGGCTATTTTTCAAATGGCAGGTATGTACCTATTGTGTCATAACCACTTTTATAATCTATTATAGCGTATTATAATTATCATAGTAATACATTAATACTTTATATTGTATTACAATCACTGTTATAATCCATTATAGTGTATTACCAGTAAGACTCCCTAATCGGGAGATAAGCGACCGTTGGTCGCTTATCTCCACAAATAGGCCAAAAGTTTTTTTTACCAATTATCAAGACATACGGGCAGTTGACAGTTTGCCATGGTTACTCATTGAAGTTGAATCTCCATATATGGAGACATAAGTTGCTCATACCATAGCAACCATGTTTTTTACAGGGCCTGGGATTGATGACATCAGAAATCTCCATATATGGGCATGAAAGGGATTTTGTTTCTGGAAATATGTCTGTGGGGTGCCACATTTGGAATAAAACACTTACATCACACATCTGGATATCCATACAGCCCATCTAGTTTGCCTGTGTCCATTTATGCCCATATATCTGATGACATTGGGACAATGATCTCCATATATGGGCATAAAACTTATGTTAATTAGTAAAGCCTGGGGATCTCCATATATGGGCATGAGGGGTACCCTAAAAGGTCATCATCTGGGAATAGCAAATATAGTTATCCTAGAAAGTGAAAATCTTACATCAAAGGCCATAACTACCTACCTACCACCATACTGCATTCCTCATTAAACTACCTACCAGTAAGATGCCTATAGGGAGAAAAGCAAAGGGCGAGGTTGCACCATTTCTTGGTCTTCTGGCCAGTGATGTATATCGGACCATTTAACCATATATGGAGACATCTGGTACCCAAAGATATTCACAGATATGGGCTTAATATTGATGACATAAGGGATCTCCATATATGGGCGTAAAAGGGATTTGGTTCCCCTGGCATCACAGGGATCTCCATATATGGGCATAAAATGGATTTGGTTACCCTGGCAACACGGGGATCTCCATATCTCCATATATGGGCATAAAAGGGATTTGGTTCCCCTGGCATCACAGGGATCTCCATATATGGGCATAAAAGGGATTTGGTTCCCCTGACATTACAGTGATGTCAGTGGCTGGTTCTACAGAGGGGATCTCCATTTATGGGCATAAAAGGGAATGTATGTATGATGATGTCAGATATCATAGACGTCATAGGACTTTCACATAACGAATAACTGAGTAAGCATGTAAACCCGTAAAATCTATATTTGGGCATGGCTGATTTATGACCTCATCATGATGACACGAGCAAACACAGCTGAATTGTATAAATGATCAGTGCAGAAACCAACAGAAGTATTTGACCAAGACTCTTCGATTTAAACATCAACAAAGGTGTGACGTTTGTTGATGGTCACAAAGGTGTGACGGACGGACGGACGGACGGCCGGTGGAGGTTTTCATAGTAAACTGCTCCCTGACGGTCGCAATAATTTAGGATAGTTGTAATACAAATTTATATTGTATTATAATGATTATAATATAATCACATGTTTTCCAATGAGTACAAATTTAGAAAAATCATTTGAAAATAGCCGATCTACAAGCTCACAATGCGACGTATTGTGAGCTTGTAGATCGGCTATTTTCAAATGGCAGGTATGTACCTTTATATGTCCGAAATAAATGTATATAGGTTTGAAGTTATTTGTAATTATAAAAAAACATCTACAGAGTAACTACTAACTAGAATGAGAATGAGTCTTTTGAACGGCTCTTTGAAAGGAACGGATCCCAGAGATCCGGCTCACTCCAAAGAGCCATAAATCCCATCTCTAAATCCCTCCCTCACATCTCACAGACACTGTGCTCTCGCTCGCTCGCATCAGACCTCTGCTCGCTCAGATTCGTCTGTACACGCTCGCAAATCGCCATGTACACTTTATCAAATCAAGATTAGAAGCGCTCGCATGTTTTCAGTGTCCCCTGCTCGCTTTGGCCAAATATTGCATCGACATATCGAGGAATATGTTTCAATTTAGAGAGCAACAGTCTCAACTAATTTGAGCAAGTGTAGAAGGGGATTTGAGGTCGCAAAAGACGATTTGTGAACGTGTAGACAGGCAGTTGAGGTTGTAAAAGTAAATGTGTACGTACAGATGTCAGTTTACAACCTCTCGAATCATCATGTGCAGATGCTCGCATTTTTTCAGTGTCGCCTGCTCGCTTTTGCCAAATATTGCATCGGCATATCGAGGAATATGTTTCAATTTAGAGAGCAACAGTCTCAACTAATTTGAGCAAGTGTAGAAGGGGATTTGAGGTCGCAAAAGACGATTTGTGAACGTGTAGACAGGGATTTGTATTTGTTTTTCCTTTTCACGTTCAAATTCCATCATACAAGTCTGCAAATTCAGAGGTACGACTGCACAAATCTCAATATACAACTGCTCAACATCAGAAATCTCTTCTCTCCATTTAGTTACAATAATAACTCCATAAAAAAGGGACAAATATTGCAATGCACTTCTGTGAGGTCAGGCTGGTATCACTCTAGTACAGAGTAAAATGCTGTTTTAATTCAACTAGCTCTTACCCGTTCAAAGATATGAGCTCCGAAATGATGTGCAGTGTGTGGATTATGGGATGTGCACTGTGCACACAGTATATGAGGGATGGAAAGTAACTTTAACTGGTGCTTGCATGCTAATATGTAGGAGCATCAATGTAAGAAATACCCGTTCCATGTAACGGCTACAGAGATACTGTGTACCGATCTGCATGATTTTGGACAACATCTGTAACAGGGCCAGAACCCCCCCCCCCCCCCCCCCCCCCCCCCGCCCGCCCGCCTGCCCGCCTGCACACACCACACTCACCCCCCCCCCCCCCGTGTGTGTGTGTGTGTGTGTGTGTGGGTTTGTGTGTGATTGTGCATGGCCTGAACAACAGCGCCCCTCCCTTAACATGTGTGGTCACAAAAGGTACTGTAGGCTAAATAGATATAGATACACCATAAAAATGCTATTATACAGCATACGATTTGTGAAAGTGACAAACGGGCTTCACAGTTATGTCAGGTGTGTTCATATGCTGATGGTGATGCGATTTCAGATCAATTGTAGCCCTTTTACTGAATAACTTCCCACTGTGGCACATTGTATAATTGCAGATATGCAGAATTAAGTTGTTGTGAGGGGACCTGTGACACCACCGGACACCAGCACTCTGCCAGGAGAGAGTCATTGGTCACTGGACTGCTGCTCTGTGACTCTGTCTTTTTATCCATTACAAGTTTTGTATGCTTTAATGTAAACATGTTTTGACGAGTGTGGGTTATGTTGGCACAATGGCAGACAGTAAAAAGGTATAAAACACCAGCAGGCTCTTAGGGGAATTCTGGACACTATGAACTCTGTCTTGAGATTCTTCTCTCTAGTGTAAAGAAAAACTTTTCAGACATGGCTAGGCTGCCGATCAAAATTCAATCACATCTACATAATGCAACGATCAGGCCCAGTGAATCCATCGTGACATCATCTGTTGTGCTCATAAGCAAAGGATCTTTCTGCGTAGTGTAGGCGTTGAGGAGGCAACGTTCCTAGCTAGTGCAACATTAGCATAACCCAGATCGAGCTAAATCAAAGAAAGTCTTGAGCTGAATAAAACATACCATCTCTGTCAGAGAAGAAAGTACTCCTACTTCAGAGGCAAAAGTTGAACAGACTTCTTCAACTCACTTTTTTTGCACATAACTGACCTCAAACTATACCGAAAGGTTTTATTACCACGCAAATGTAATTTTAATGAATTTAATTTAGTTTATTTTATATATCTTTATTCATTGCGGGAAAAAGAATACTTGGTAACTCTTTAACCTTTATTCATCCCACGAGGTAAATTCAGTTGACCTGGAAAGCATCCGGGTAACTTTTAACCACTTTAACCATTATTTTATACTTATGCTATAGGAGAATAGCAGATATATACAGTACAAGCTCTCTGAGTGCCACGCTATGACCTTGTGACCTATAACCTTCTGATTCCCAGGCAGCCTCTCTACCCACTCAGCCAGTTAAGCCCACTTAAACCACTCAAGTCCTATTTTTGTACTTCATGGTACGAATGTTAGCCTGAGATTAAGACTCTCACAGATGTATTTCATCGACGTTGACATTTTCAGTCTACGAGAGTCTTAGTGTTCCACCCCCATGCTACCCTGGAATGTCACCTGTGGAGCCCGCAAGGCTCCGAACATGCACAGATGCAACATATATCTTGACCCAATAGTTAACTAGGCTCACATCATTTTTAAATAAATAAGTGTTTTAATTCTGTCTGTAGCCGAACGCCATTTTGTCCCTCGTTTACTTCCTGTTGACATTGAATGTAATTCCGACTTTCACCGGATGCGCCTCCTCACTACCGCCCATTGGGAACTTCTGACAGAATTGGCCACAGTCGGGATTAAAACACTTCTTTATTGAAAAATATGCACTAATAAATTGTGCAAAAACTCCACGAGACTAGTTAACATTTGGGGCAAGAGGGTAAGCACCTTACCATTTGCATTTGTGCATGTTCAGAGCCTTGGGGCTCCACTGGTAACACTCCAGGGCAGCATTCCGGTTGAACTCTAAGACTCTAGTAGAAAATGTCAACATCGATGAAATATACAAGAGTCTTAATCTAAGGCTAGTACGAATGTGTCACATGGCAAAAATAGCAGATCTTCTTGTGTTGTGTGCTTGTAGTCGATCTGCTATTTTAAACTTTTGTTCTTTTATGTTTTGCCTATAATAAAGATATGCCCAAAAATAGGGACGCGTGGTTGAAAGTGGTACAAATAAAATAAAAGTGATGTGAAGTTGGATGTGATGATTGTGGCCACGTACACTTTGAACAGGTCCTGGTGACTAATGGATGGAGTGACCCTGACATGCTGGGTGAAGAACAAGCAGAGCGGAGGGGACCTGTGACACCACCGGACACCAGCACTCTGCCAGGAGAGAGTCATTGATCACTGGACTGCTGCTCTGTGACTCTGTATGGGACACACGGGTACAACGTCACCGGGTCTCTCTCTCTCACACACACACACACACACACACACACACACACACACACACACACACACACACACACACACACACACACACACACACACACACACACACACACACACACACACACACACACACAGAGTAATAGCATCTAGGCAGAAATGATTGCATACAGTAGGTCAGCGCTTCTCAAACTTTTTTCGTGCCATGGACCCTCAATTTGATATGTATTTGGCCATGGGCCCCAATATGAAGAAGGTTTTACCAGAAGAGAAGATCATTTAAAAAATATATATTTTAAATAATAATGACAGATAAAAATAATAGCAGCTGCACTGTGAGTTTGTACATCTGATATTTTTTTAATATTCAAGTACCGGTATAAAATATGGATAAAATGATTGTGACATTATTTGCTGGGCACCCCATGTTCTAGGGAACCAAGATCATACTGTTATAGGTCATACTGTACCCTATAACACGCAAAAACACAGATGCAGGCACACAAAATACACAAAGACACACACACACACACACACACACACACACACACACACACACACACACACACACACACACACACACACACACAGAACAGAAGAGGTGAGAAGTTATAGGGACACTATGAAAAAGAGAATGCATGTGTGTATACCCATTACCCACACACACACAAAAACATGCGCGCGGCGCGCACCACACAACACAACACACTCAAGGGCGGCCTTGGGACTCCTACTACGGCGCGCGCAGCAGCTGACAGAATATTTTCCCCCAACTGTTTTGCTTCTCAAATTTTCATTTAGACAGGAATATGCTAAAAGCACAGCCCCCATGAGCGGCCATCAGCCCTCGGGTGGTAAAGGTTCCATTTCACCATAGCTCGCACTCTCAGCTTCCACCTCTGACAAAGTCACAGCTTCAAAGTCAAAACGGGACATGCCAAGTGGGGGACATGCACGCGCGCGCACACACATGGAGGTGCTTTGCACATACACAGACGCAAAATACACATTTACATGCACTCACTGACACACGAATACATGTATTCCTCCCAACACACACACACACAGTCACCCAGTCACGCGTGTGCGCGCGCGCGCACACACACACACACACACACACACACACACACACACACACACACACACACACACACACACACACACACACACACACACACACACACACACACACACACACACACACACACACACACACACACACACACACACACACACAGCACACACACACACACACACACACACGACAAGACCTTCTCGCTTTCCTCATTGCCTCCCCTGATATCGAGCGTGGTTCTAAGTCGCCCTTTGTGATGTATAATTGAAATTGAGTGTAATTTCACTCGACTTCGTTTCCAGCCAAAACCCCCGCTGGGGTGCTGAACCAATGATCAGCTCATGGAGTTGTGGAGGATGGAATATTCCCTGTGAACTCTGGGAGGCTGCACTACCACTGTTTAACATGCCAGACCTTCTTCACCCCATCCTCCTCTTCCTCCCTCGCTTCCACATCCATATCTGACTCCGTCCGTCGCAGAAGATGAAGAGATTCCTTTACTAAAGCATCAGGCTACGTCGTTATGCAGATTCGCCCATCAGAATGAGATACTATAGTATACACAGTGGTGTAAAGTAAGTAAGTACATTTACTCAAGTGCTGTACTTAACTATAATTTTGAGATAGTTTTACTTTACTTGAGTATTAACAGATTTCTATACTTTTACTTCTACTACACTACACCTCAGAGGCAAATATTGTGCTTTTTACTCCACTGCAAGACTTTGCAACTAAGATTTTAGTTACCAGTTACTTTTTTACTTTATTATTTCAAAACATACATTAACCACTTCAGCCCTATTTAAACTTTGGCTATTTGAAAATAGCCGATCTACAAGCTTGTAGATTTTCTAAAGAGTTGTATACAGTACATTTTAGACATATTATAACTTGCTGCATAATAAGGAGGACATTTATTTTTGGTAGCCTACTTTATATATTTTGATGCCAATACCTTTGTTCTTTTACTCAAGTAAATTTTTATTACCGAACCTTTACTTGTAACAGAGTGTTTCTACATTGCAGTATTGATGCTTTTACTCAAGTAAAAGATGTGAGTACCTTTTCCACCACTGCTTATAGGTTAACTGGTAAGGTGGTCTGAAACCCATTGGAGACTATGTATAATAAATGGATTTATAGCATGTACAGTATGAGCCCCCAGGCTCCGGAATAGCCTGCTCCTTCCCTAGATCAGCCCAGTCCATCGAGGTTTTTAAATCTTTACGCGTAAGACTCACTTTTTTCCCCCTTTTAATCACATTTGAACATTTTGTGCATGTCATGTGCGTATGTGGATGCACTTTGCACACTCATGTCCTCCCCACTATTATTTATTCTCCTCAAAACGTTGCCACATATCCTGCATATTTTCACCCAGAAACTCCATTCAAACTTTTAACTTTAATGTTCAGCTTACTGTGGACATGTGTCCTTGTAGGCTACTACATGCATCTTTGACATGTTTTGTAGCTTTTGAAATATTTAACTTTAAAGTGTGGTAGGCCTACCTCAAACTGAAATGTTGTGTAGTTTTAGAGATATTTAACTTTTAAATCATAAATGATAAAACGTTGGCATCTTGATATTCTTTAACCTAGAAACTAGATTATAATTTTTATTTATTTTTTAAGATTTGTTTTTGGGCTTTTATGCCTTTATTGATAGGACAGTAGACTGACAGGAAATGGGGGGAGAGACGGGAGGTGACAAGGTGAAAAGGTCATCTGGATCGGGAATCAAACCGGCAACGCCGCCAGGAATCCATGCCTATGTGGCAATGCCTAGGACTAGGTGGTATGCGCCCGGACCAGTAGGCCACCGGGCGCACCCCCGATTCAATATTTTAAAAGTAGATATCATGCTTGAGATTTTTACTAAATAAATTGTAGTTTTTGAAATAAGCGCCCAATACAAAGTTACTTCACCAGTTACTTAAACAGCTATCTTAGGACTTGAATGCAACAATATGGTCCACATCTCCCAGCCTCTTAGTGTGACAGTAAAACTTTAAGGAGTTATTTAAATAATAGAAGGAATGTGACTTTGAGCCCAGCATGACTTCACCATCATGCTCTCACCACAGGTATGGATGGATTATAGACCGGTCCAGTGCCCAGGGGACCATTACTACCAGGAGACCTTGGGCTACGAGGCTCAATGACAATTTATTAAAATGTCTACGCATACTGTAGGTTTACACTCAAATATGTAGCACCTCAGCCAATACAGTAAAAGGCCCCTCCTATATGGCCGTAACAGCATAACAGAGTCCCCGCAGGCCCTCCTATAGGGCCATTTTAGACAAGTAAAACGGGTCTCATGTTGGATTTTTTTCTTGTCCCAGAAAATGCCTTGCTGTGTTTGTCTGCCCATTCTGGGTTGCGCGGGGGGCTGCTCACCTGGTAGAGTTCATACCATAGTTCATACCATACTTAAGGCTCAGTCTTCTTGAAAGATGTTCTCTACACTGATATTTGCCATTTACTTCAGAAAGTGTCTGCTGTGAGTTTGTCCTGACATAACATCAAAATGATCGATTCAATCACGCTGTGTGCAATGACATGTTCAAAAGGAGACCAAATCGATAGAAGAGTTGCTATTGGTGACATTTACAAAGTCTGGCAACTCTTTCAATACATATTGTTCAGTATTAAAATGTTACTTACCCCCCTCAGCCAGCCGGGACACAGGGATATCCATCAATAGTTTTGTATTGAGGCAGAGTTTGTACAGTTTGGACAGACAGACAGACAGACAGACAGACAGACAGACAGACATACAGACAAATGAGCAGGTTCAACAGATCACCAGTTATACTGTGCTTTGTGTTCCCATCTAAATGTTAAGAAAAGAAAAGAGAATGGGGGAAAACAAACAAAGAAAGCAAAAAACCTGTTAATTTAAGTCCTAAATGTCTAAATTAATTTCCTGGTACTGGTTCTTAAAATGCTGCGTTCAACCAAAATGATCCATGTAACATTTAGCTAAACAGATATCCACTATGCCCAAAACAGGGATGCTGGCTTGTGGTGGACATTTTCTAATTGTATATATATTTTTGCAACGGACATACAAAATGAGTACACAAACGCTAGCCCAAACGATCATTACAGGTCTGTAACTTGAGTGTAAAAATGGATTACGGGTCCATTTGGTTCCATTTGTACACTCTTGAGTTATGGTGGTCCTTGAAAATAATACATTTGAGAACCACTAGTCCTAGTGGACTCATAAATGTGCTGTGTCTTAGTAAATCAGTGTCATACATATTCTGAGGAAAATCTGGAGACTTGACATTCAGTAATTGGGTCTTAGGGTCAAAATAAGAACATTATAATGATGCAAAACAGAACATTTAAAATTTGCCACAGACAAGGACAAGTCTTTGCCCCCTTTGACCCCTGCCCCAAACCGTAAATGTGTCATACATTTGCAACGCTTTAGATTCACTGTAGAAGTGTGTAATCTTATACCATTAAGAGCTTACCTAACCACTAACCAGTCAGACAAACATCAGAATAGATCGACACAAAACAAAAACTGTTTAATAGTTTATTCATTGTCCAAATTCATATCAGTAGACTTGGAGAAATAAAACATATTTGTCCTTTTTTCTTTTTTTTTTGTTCTTTTAAACATTCTCTTAAACAAAAATATAACAACTATTTACAATCACTGGTAAAAATACATAAAAAGCATACGAGCAAAATCATGGTTGTCTTTCTAAAAGACATAAGTTACAACAGCTATGAGAAGTGTAAGACGAAAGCAAACTCAAGCCGACAAGACCAAAGTAATACCTCTTTTTGTAAGAGACAGGTGTGCAGTACAATCGCTACAGTCAAGCTTATCGTTTTTCTGAGCAGTTCCGCTTTAATTCCGAGTGATGTTTGCGCTTTACGTTGAACACATTCCACATCTCTACTGTTGCATTCTGAGTCACTTTAAACAAAAAGCCACTGTGGCTAAAAAGAAGAAACAAAAAAAGAAGTAGTAGAAGAAACGAAAGAAAGACATTCTCCCACAAGCTGCCCCAGAATCTGGAGTGTGTTCTCAAGTTCTCAAACACACATGTTGTGTTTCTAGTGCCATAAAAGGTTCTTATGGGCATGTTTCTCCATCTATACACAGGTACCCATGATGAGTGTGCTGTTTTGATTTGAATTAAAAAATATACATATAAAAACAAAGAGTGTCAATAGCTTGTTGGGAGAGCTTAAAGCTGCTCTATGTAACTTTACTCTTCTACCCCGAATTTGAACCAGGTTTCCTGCACAATTGCTGCCATTTGTTTTACCATTGAGCTAATAGAGCTTGCCTGCTTGCTCAGGGGATACATTGAATCTTGACCATCATGTCCAAATTGTATACGCCAAAATTACATTGTATCATTAAACAAAGTTACATAATGCCGCTTTAAGTCTTAGAACGTGTAATCCTGAGTGTCAATTTAACTTAGAGTTAAATTCACATTTTGGATTATACATTGTAGCTTTCTGGGGAACAGGACCCCATGCAGTGTAGTTCTTCAGAGCAGTAGAACGCAGAGGAAGCCCACCACAATTAATTTCCACCTGAACTTGAGGTCATTTATCAGAGAACCTGTGAGAAAGTCATCCAATATTGACATGATGATTGAGGGGAGGGTAAAGAAACGATTGGAAATCTTGCCTCAGAAGAGCAGAGAGGAATTGTTGGAGGTTGTGCAGAGCACAAGCACATTGGACGGGGCTATAGCCGCATGCCTCATGAGAAACGATGCTGACTCAAGTTCACCCGAGTCCAAGAAGACATTAGAGCCGGGGCGGGGATCAAACCAGCAACCTTTGAGTTGCAGCTCTACACCAACTCCAGCTTGCAGACATTTTTGGTGAAGACATCAGGTCCAACTGGCTAGACGGCTTGGCTAGAAGTGGTTAATGACTTGCACAACTCTGTGCTACATTGACATTAAATGTTCCCTTATGATCCAGTGTTCATCTTCTGGTGAACACAGTGGAGTTCATCATAGAAACTTCCAGCCAAGTCGATCCAACCACTAAGTCTTGAGATCTATCCATCTACCCTCTGATATTTTACCAATATAAAGGGCCTTTCTGTGTGGAGTTTGCATATTCTCCCTGTGTCTCCTAAGGTAGATACTCTCACAAAAACATGCAGTAATCCTGGTCTCTATAATGCCTCCCCCTGGCCAGCCGGGGCACCTGATGGAGGGGAAAGGAACTGGGTTGGAATAACGTGTTCCTTCCACGCGCTACGTCCAAACCTGGGGAAATCCCCCGTCAGGTGAAAAGAAGCAACTTGGACTACTCATGCATAGAAGGAAGCATGCGGTGAGTCCGTTGTCTCCCCAGGCGTGGCAGAGGGAGATCAGAGCCCAGGATTACAGCTTAGGCAATTGGCACTGGGTGAAAAAAGGGTTACAAAATCGTGGGAAAAAAATTATAGGAGTTAAAAACATTGAGAAATCGAAGCCTCAAAGACTGGACTGGTGATATCAGTGTGTACGTGTCGTCCTGTCTAGTAAGGATACAATACTTATAATCTTTGATGTCATTCAGATCTGCAGGGAAACCTAACCCTTATTTCTTTCCAAGTCTTTTGGAGGGGGCAATGGGTTCCTCTGGGTTCCACTGGGTTCAGAGCTACGGTTTGGCATCAGCTCCACATTCAAGACAGCAGAACATAATACTGATTTGAAGAATACTGTTGTGCAAAAAAAAAAAGAAAGAAAGAAAGCAGAGAAAAAGATGTGCACTCTTTTTTGACAGGAAGACCTCGCTTGTGATTCTGAAGCATTCTGTTTGAAAATGGCAGAGGTTCAGTTCCCAGCATCAAGGAGTGGAAACGTGTGAAGCACGTTAGTGGGTTTCTCCTGGATTTAAACCACTGTTTAGGCCTAAAATGATTGGATGCTTTAACTATTAAAAAATAGCAGATGTACAAGCTGCGAGCTTGTAGATCTGCTATTTTTGAAAAGTTGTGAAAATATGTGCAAATCTTTGAATATATCTATTTTTAAAGCGAACGTTTGTAACTGAATTTTTTCTTCCACACAGTAAAATTCTCAGTGTTCATTTGCGACGCCCCCTGCCTGTCATGTACTGTTAGCTCACCCACTTCTCCACAGTTCATTCACTAATTCAAATGTTCACGCTTTGCTACTACATTTAAAAGACACACATTATCATAATAGAGGTGGGCTGGCTAGTAGGGAGCTGGCAAGTCCAGCTGAGAGTCACTATCGCGTTTATTGTGTTCCCAAACGGAGCCGTAAATGCATGTAGCCATCTCTGTGCTATTCTTTCGTTGATGTGGATGGATTCAAGTTGTGGTACACACAGTACTGGGCATACAACTGTCAGTTCCAGGTTTAGAGCGGAGATCATCCAGAAAACCCTGTTTGGATTTCTGACTTGACATTAGTCGACTGACACACGGTTGACTAATTGGATTGCTGGGCGTGACTGCACACCTGTTGCTGTGCATCGATCTAATGGATCCAAGAGAGAACCTCGGTCATGACAGCACATCTGCTCTGGCGTGTTAACATCTAGACCCTATCTGCAATTAACATGTTGAATCAAACACCTGACCTGTGTCCCCGAGGGACCCCAGCAGAGCCACTGAGGTGGCTGTGGGCAAACACCAGTCTGACCAGGGATTTGCTAACCAGGGGGAACCAACACAGCAGTAGCCTGGTTAATAAACCAGACTGCACAACACCACCCCCTGTTGGTAGTGGTGGTGTTGTGTAAAACGAAGTGTGTGATAGAGTCTGACGCTTGCAGTCAGGCTAACACAGCAGGGCTTCCCAAGACAAACTGGGGAATAGCAGTGTCCTCAGAGGACGGCAGCAAATCACCCGGCTAGGAGCTAAGGCGGTTTGGGGACCAGCAGTGTCCTTGGAGAGAGAGGGGGGGCACAGAACTAACACTAACACTAGCTCATCTACACCAGGGGTTCCCAAACTTTTTTTTGTCTCAGGGCACCCCTATAAATATTTTTTTTAATCCGAGGCACCCTTACATTATAATTTTCACTCCCAGCACCTTATATTTATAGCATATCGTCGTTGTCGGGTGGAAACCGTATGTCCAAAACCGTTCGTTTTGTATTCATCATCTATAAAATGTACTAAACTAGTGAAAACAGCAGATCTACAAGCACACAACGCGAGGCGTTGTGTGCTTGTAGATCGGCTGATTTCACTAGTTTTGTGCGACAGAGGTTTCTGCCTGACAGTGACGATATTTTAGTGAATATGTTGCGAGGAAAACGTTGAGATAATAGCCATTTTGGTTAGAACTGACTGAAAATAACTTTGTACTTCAAATTTAAAATTATACTAAATATTTTTTCAAGTGTCCAAATAAATTCCAAATATTATCAAATGATCTCGCGGCACCCCTGGACTGCCGTCACCCACTTTGAAAACCCCTGATCTACACTACGCACAAGGAAATACACTGCCTCTGATGAAGTCAACTCTGTGCCTTCCTACTTAAGTAGTGCTCCTCAACAGTGACCCCATTACAGGAGTACCCACAGCTCCTCCATCAGTGTCTGCCCTGTAGACTGGAAGGCCGGGGATCAATACCCGGTCGAGTTATATCAGACTATAAAATTGGCACCCAATTTCGAGTGCCTGCTTGGCACTCAGCAGCGTCATGTCCAGTGGGTGTACCTGTAGATCAAGCTACCTATGGGCCCCATCATGGCACCCCCAGCCACTTTAAAAACAAATCCCGAAAGAAAAACAAATCAATCCGTAAGTTCAAGTGAACCTCCTGTGTGAGAGACCAATCATCTACTGCATCATTCAAAACGGCATTTCTGTTCAGCCAGGGGATAAATTGCGCTTATGAGGCTTAAGCAGTACTGCTTGTCAACCAGTAGGTGTCCTGCCAGAAACCTGGGTCTAAATCTCTCAATGGAAGAGTAGGGAGACCACCTCCAACCACTGCAGATGTACTAGATAACATACTCTAGTACTCTACCATACAGACTGCTTAAAATAACATTTTACTTAAGATTATAAATGAACACTGAAGATTTTACTGCGTTCCGCTCAACTCAGACCGACGGACGGCGTCTGAACAGCATTTAGAGACTCCGGTCAGTCATCCACATGAGAGAAGCTTGATTGAGCTTGTGTTGAGTAACATATCGCACGAACCTGCAAAGACCTTTCCTCACGCAGATACAATCACAAACTGGAGGAAAGGAAAAGACTCGGGCCACATTGGGCTTGCCTTGTGTGCTGAGAGTGGGGATCGACATGCCATGTCGATCCCAAAGTCGTGCCTCTAAACTTCCGTAGCGTTCAAATCTCCAAGCACAGCAGCAGTTGCGTGTACAAAGTGTAGAAATGGCAACACAAACAAAAAAGTTAAAGGGGGAGAGGGGGAGCGGGGCGCTTCATCGGTTAGCGACCGACGACAAACACGACAGCGAAAAACAAAGATTCCTTTAAAGACTCCTGCCCGCGGACAGAAAGTGGGGCGATCACAACCTCGGATTTCTCGTTACAACAAAAATATTAAAAAATAGTCTTTATAGAGGGCTCTCTTTTTCATCTATACACGATCAATTAACATTAATTTATGGAAAGCAACAAAACCAAAAATATATGTATAAATTCATATATATATATATGCACTGTATATATTACCATTAATAATTTCAAGTTTTTGTATGGCAAAAAAATAAATGCAAAAAGAAGCATGACAGAGAGACAGCAGAAGGAGAAGTGATGAGCGCCATTTTCCAGTTAAACATCCCTGCTGTCTACAATGACCCCCATTCAACACATCCAACCCCATGCGAGGGTATTATTCTTAGGTCTGGGCAATATATCGAGACCAAATATCGACTGGGATTTTGGATTTCGCAATATTGTGAAATGGCACATGTGCTGTATTTTTTCTGTTTTCTGTCACTCAGCCTTATTTTATACTTAAAAATGTTTTGAAACTTTTTTCCAAAAATAACCTACAATTTAACGCATCACAACGCGTTTTCACTATCCACTATATATTCACTTTTTTGGGGGGATAATTAAATTGATATTATCATCACAATATGATGTCACCGTCACAATATCAATAAAAGGTTTGTAAAAAATATTGTGATACCTAATCCTTTATCGCCCAGCCCTAAATATTCTACAAGATGTACTCATTTTTTTAAAAGGTGAACAGGGATGAGTGATGCGAGCCAGACAGTCAAATACATAAACCCTCTCGATTAGGGGCGACCGCTGGTCTTGTGCTGTCTTTCCCATCTCCTCTTTTGTAGTGAGAAGGGAAGCTGAGCTGACATGATGTGGGTGAGATGACAGAGGTACGCTGCAAAACACATACTGCAGTAAAACTACAAAAACTAAACAAAACAAAAAGTGTTGTTTTACACCGCGTCCGCAAAGTCCTACTGTATAAAAATGAATTCACGAGGTCAAACTAACCCCGGAACGTCATACATTTACATTTCTGCTTGTAATTTCATAGTAGACAACTGTTCGTCTAATAAAACCTGTAAACAAAATGTGCAAGCGTACGTGTAAACACTGTTTTACTACTGAGGGAGGCATTCAACTGTGTACAGCACACCGACATCTTGGTGTGCGTGTGTGTGTGTGTGTGTGTGTGTGTGTGTGTGTGTGTGTGTGTGTGTGTGCACATGCATGCATGCGCGTATGATGTGTGCATAAACTGCTAAGTTATTGTTTGATTACAGCTACGGCAATAAAATAACGACACCTTTTTTTACTGTACAAGAAGCGGCAAGCATTTGTTCATCAGCTCATTAAAAACAACTTATAATACAGATTCTTTTATAGATCAGACAGGAGGCTGCATGCCGCTAAAGTACCCCGCGGTTAGTCTGAAAAAGCGGTAAGAGAGACGCACGCACGCGCACACACATCAAGGTACGATACGTGCTCGACACACACACCTTGCTGCCTATAACCCCTCTAACACACACACACACACACACACACGCACACACACACGCACGCACGCACACACACACTCCTCATGGAGAGGGTCTCTCTTGACTCGCGGAGGACTTTCCTCGACTCAAACACGAGGAATAAAGGGCAATACTGTCATTCCCGGGACAGTGAGCTAAAGTCAGTTCTTCACCATTACTTTAACCATGTGCGATTCTTCCCGTCCTTGTCGTTTCAAAGATGCTTAACTATAAGACAATACAGGCTTGTATCGATCAGCCCAAAATATGTTCCCCATTGTCTCATATTCATCTTCCGTTGTTCAAAGCCACAATTCCATCTGTGGACGGACCCAGAGAAGAAAAACAAAACCCTTTAGCCAAATTTCCCAATATTGACTTATAGCTTTCTGTCCCTTTGAGTCTCTCTGTCCTGGGTCTTCTGAGAGCTAAACCAGACAGCTTAAAGCTCAGATTTGCGATGAAAATAAAACAAACTTTACAAAAATGTTAGCACTGTACAACACACTGTAAAAAGGATGTAAAATGCCTCTAGACAAAGAGAGCGTGGAGGGCAAAAATGGAGGTACGAGGTGATCTGTTTTTTGTTTAGTTTTTTTTTCGTGGAGGTCGAATGTTTCTCGCGAGCCGCCGTGATCGTGTTTTATCATTGTTATTTTACGACCTCCAAACTGTTTCCTTCTTTTACGAGTCCTGCATTCTCTTCCTCTCTCTTAATTCATGACGCGCGATGTCATCGCACGCGGTTCCGTTCTCGTTTGAGAGTTTATTTAAAAAGTTTCTAAAATCCTTTTTTTTCTCCTTCTTTCTTTTCTGTCGTCCTAGGTTTTTTTTTATGATTGTAGTCCTGTGAGGTGAGAGATGGTCACGTGATGATTCGGTGCACAGGTGCATTATGGGTCCGTGGTGATGATGTCACACAGCGGGGGCGGGGTGTGGGAGGCGGCCTGGGATAAGTGTGCTCTGAAGGATCAATGGCAGCAGGCTGTTAGCTGGGTCCAGGGCCCCTCCCACGCCGCGTTATCGTCCGGCGTGCACGTGAGTGCAACGTCCGAGTGTGACACCACCAGCTCTACACCGCTGACACCTGTTCATCTGAAAGACAAAAAATGTATACATAAACAATCTTTAGGAGGAAGCAAAAACGAGTGTTCTGAAAATCGTTGCGCACAACCACCTTGCACATAGTGTATTATTCTATTATATTGCGGAAAGTGATGAGGAACGAAACAAAACAGTCATCAGGCAGTGAGGGTGATTGTGTTCTTGAGGCCCTGTTTGATGTTTTGCTATCCTGGAGACACATTAACACACCAAGTGCCCATGATGAAACAATATTTAATCACCCAGTGCCCCAATTCTTTATTGATTTTACCTTATTTCGGAGGGTAGGAAGAGTAAAAGTAATCAGAGTAGATGTAATCCGAGTATGTCCTGGATTATGCAGAATAAAGTACCACAAATCATCTTAAGGTGAGAAGTACAGTAGCTCCTAGCGGGCTGATTAACAGACCATTACTTGTTTTAAGTCAATCTTATAAAAATGATGTCCCTGTCAGTCTTAATGTTAAGAGTCGTAAATCTCAGGTGTATTTCACAAAGCATTTTCAGACAGCAAAATGTAAGGAGCACTCTGGAGGACTAACAAACACCACATGACAACAAAACCTGATATGTTGGTGTCTTAGTGCCCAAGGACACTCACAGTAGGGCAGTTGACCGCTGAACCTCACCATAATAAACACAACATTTAATGATAATCTCAGGTTACTATGATCTGTGATGACATGTATCATGTGTAAATAAACGTATCTTCATTCCCCCCCCCCCCCCCCGCAATTAGTCATTATTATGCCAATGTATTGTTGTCACTGCAAACTCCTCCAGTTACTGTAGTCCTAGTCAGAGCACAGACAACAACATGTTTCTTCTGACACGCGCTACATCCAAGCCTTCTTTTGGCCTGCATACACCAGTGGTTCCCAAACTTTTTAGCTCAAGTCCCAAAAGAGAAATTAGACGTTTACCTGGCTTTTTTCTCTTTTTAACTGTAGGAAAAGAAAAACAATCTGGAGTCGGGAAACATTGCTATACACAATGACATGCGCTACAGCAGTGGTTCTCAACCTTTTCAGGCCGCGACCCCCGAAATAATCATATTTTAACTGGGGACCCCCCACCCTACGAGCACTAAGCGCTGAGGCACTGCGAGGCGCTGTGAGCATGTAGATCGTCTATTTTCAAAATGTCTGCCTCTAATATTTGACAATTTGGCAAATGTTTAATTTGTCATTTTAGAGGTATTAACTCATACAGTGCCATCCGGCCACAAGGGGTGCTAGAGTGCCAGAAATTTCTCCATAGACCTTCTTTATAGCTTTCGTCGACCCTCTCCCAACTGGCTTGTGTTTTCACTCCAGTCAATGCTATGGGTGTCGAGAGGAGGAAGCTAGCTGACACGTAGCCAAAATGCTAACCCATTTAGAAGCCCGATCTAAAGCTATTTCAGCCGCAAAAAACTTTCTCTTTGGGTCTGGGGACACAATCCGGAGAAAATCCTGTCTAAAGATGTGATTTATTATTGGAGTGGGCGGCGCGATGCGGCCGTTAGCGCGAATACGGCCCGTGGATGGCCGAGTCTAAGTCCCGGCCAAGGATGGACGACTAGACCGGGGCTTCGTTGAGGCCTCCGATAAAATAATTCATTTTATTAAATATCCCGGACATGTTCGGGATAGGCACCGTGGAATACGTCGCGCCGCCTACAATGAACATTCGGTGAACATTGGGGGGGGTCTAAACTTTATTTTAAACCATTTTCAATGGAATAAATCGTCGGAGCATCTAGCGTCTCTCGTTGGTGAGCGCTGGGCGAGCCGGGACCACCCACGTTGCTCCAAGCAGCTCGGGGTAAGTAAAATAGCAAATAAAAAATTGTTTTTGATCCCGAATATCCCGAACATGTTCGGGATAGGCACTTAAAGGGTTAAAAAGTCATTAAATTGTCACTTCAGAAATGTGCAGTTACCCTCTATACACTTACACGTTACTGTATGTTGGTCCCGACCCGCAGGTTGAGAACCAGTGCGCTACAGTAACACGGCACAGACAGTACAGTACATACCGTCCTCGCTATCGGCCAGGCCGGCGGCGGCAGGCAGACGCTGGGCGGCCGCGAGGAGGGCCCCTGCTGCGCGGCCTCATGCGGGTGGTGGTGATGGTGGTGATGATGGTGATGGTGGTTATGGTGTTGGTGCTGTTGATGCTGTTGGTGGTTCCCAGCCAGCCTCCGGGCCTCGGCCAGCCCTCCGGCGGCGGCGGGGCTCTGCAGCAGCTTGCTCCTCTGCATGGCCACGCTGTAGTCTGGGGGGCGGAGGTGGGGAGGCCTGGGGGCACCTCCACCTCCACCTCCTCCTCCCTGCCCTCCTCCTGATCCCACCGCCGCTGCTGCTGCTGCTGCTGTTGTTGCTAGCACTACTCCGTCTGTGAGGCCCAGGTCCCCCAGAGCCAGCCCCTGATAGCCTGGAGGAGTGGGGGGAGGGGCTCTGTAACGCTCATCCTTGGCGGGCGACGTGACACAGTACACTGGATGGACGGACGGATGGACGAACGGGCGGACCGACGGGACATACAGAGGTGTTTGGAAAAAACCAAGGAGGAGGGGATGGTGAGGGAGTGAGAGGGACAAGGCGGGGTGAGGAGGGGTGAGAGAAGGGTGTTGAAATAGGGATTTCGGGGTGGACGGGTGGGAGTGGGGGGTGAGAAACAAATAAAAAGGGAGAAAATAAATCAATGTGATGTTTCACAAACATGACACGTGACCAATGTATGTGCTTGTATGTATGCACGAGAACGTGCCAAATAATAATAACGCTGAAATAAATAATGCAACGAGGGATGGATGGCCGCAGCAGAAACGAGACAAAAACACTGACGTATACCCTTAGCCTGAGCGCACAAAACTGCCACAAACTAGCAGGCAAGCTCGCGTGTGTGTGTGTGGTGTTCGCTTGTCTAAATAAATATTTGGGATGTTCTAAAACATACAGTAGTTTTACCTTTACCTTTCAGTTCCCCTGAAAGGTAAATGCAACAAGTGAGATAATTCAAGACAGATTATACCTCACAGCAAAGAGCAGCTTCACAGCTCTAAGCATGTTTCATTTAAAGTATACTCTGTAGTACCACAATGTCACTTGCCAAAAATGATATATTGTATATTTCGATTTTGCTTTAAGGTCCTTACACACAAGGGGCGATGTTTTCATGCCATTCACTTGCCCGAAATAGTTTAGCAATGTTGTTTACGTTGTCAGTACATCTGCACAGAATGCAATTAGTACACACCAATAAAATTTGTTTTTAGTCACCAGTGCTCACCACAAGGTTGATATTTCACCACAAATAAAGGCATCAACCTGTATGAATCAAATATATTATAGTTTTGATGTGGAATACTCGCCACTGATAGTTTTTTTCCTGTCACACCCCTGCTGTGCAACAACCTTTACTCTACCACAGCCGTGTGCGCACACAGACACATCATGCCACAGTGAAAGAACACACTCAACACTGAGATGAAATGGAAACACCCTGCTAACACGCTGCTGTTTGCAGACGGTGCTGGGGACCCCCTACACCGTGGACCCCGGTCCCTCACCTATCAGGCCCTTCTCTGTGCTCGACGTCACCGTTTTGTAGGCGGCGGGTGGCGTCCGTGCTCGGCCCTCCTCCGTCCTCGGTGCTGTTGGGGGGCGAGGAGGCGGAGGTCTCCGAGGCGTTGCGGCGCTTTATCGTGCCGTAGCTCCCCTCATACGTGTCCGACAGCGAGCCGCTGGACGCCCAGCTCTGCCGCGACAGCTCGGTCGACGCCGAGGATGTGGTCCGCGTCAGTGCGGCGGCGGCGTCCACTTCCTGGATGGGGCCGCTCAGCTGCGTGTGCCTGAAGCCTCCCGCCAGGTGTGCGGCGGCGAGCGGGTGCGGCGCGTGCACGCCGTGGTCCCACGGGCGGCAGGACGAGACCGGGAGGCTCTGGAAGGAGTCGTGGGAGTTGGAGGAGCAGGAGGTCCAGCTGCCCCGCCCGCTGTCCGCCACAGAGTCCAGGGAGGTGTGGTCCGGGGTCAGCTCCTCCGTGGAGATGGAGGAGGTGAAGGTGGAGCCCCGCGTCACGCAGCCCCGCGCCGAGGAGGACGACGAACTGGAGGCAGACAGACAGGGAGAGAAGGTTTAGTGATAACTAGAGGCAGACAGACAGGGAGAGAAGGTTTAGTGATAACTAGAGGCAGACAGACAGGGAGAGAAGGTTTACTGATAACTAGAGGCAGAGAGGGAATGAAGGTTTACTGATACGATAAAAAAATATATATATATAAAAACATAACACATACACAGTGATGAGGAAGAGTGATACAGAGGAAGGCTCACAAAGGAACAAGTCATGAAGCACCGATTCTGATGAGAACCAGTAAGACTCCCTAATCGGGAGATAAGCGACGCAAACACAAACTTTAGAAGGCAATGGTAGCCAATCAGGAGGGAAAAAGGTAAAATGGGACAGATCCATGTTGCACCGCTTTGCGTGATTTTAGGGCAAAGTCTGTAGGAGCAGTGTCCAAAAATGTGTTTTGCAAGAATCGGCCTCATGGTGGCGCTAGAAGAGGGCAATGTGAGACTGACAGACTGACTGACAGCCGGTGGAGCTTTTCATATTAACTTGGTGGAGCTTTTCATAGTAACAGGTGTCATATAATACATGAACCAGAGTCATACAGTAAGTCACCAACGTATGGGTGTTAAATGTTAAACTTTGCATGACAAAGGTTATTGTGAAGCCATCGCTAACTAAAGTATGAGTCAAGAGAAGTTATGGGGATATATATATACAGTATATATATAGAGAGAGAGGCTATGACAGAAGTGAAACAGGTAAAAGAGGTGATAGTAAAGGCACATCTGCGCACCGACATGCAGGAAGACAAATGAAAACAGAGCAAAGTTCAGTGTCAAATCCAAGCCTCTTGTCTCCAGCCAACCTTCAGGTTGTTCTCCCCTTTAGATAAATGACTGTGCGAGTCCCCTGCCGATCTCCAACAGCCAGCAGCCCAACAGCTTTATTCACTGTGAAACTGAGGTCGATTGAGACGCTTAAAGCCTCGTTTATTCTCTGTATGACGTTATACATTGTAGCACGGTGTCGCTCGTAGGAAAAAAAACAGATTATTCAATCTGAATATCAGATTGAATAAACTGTCATTTTCCACGCTGGAGTATAAACAAGGCTTTAGTCACAGCTGTTTGGGCTTTGTACGTCCCCAAGTGTCCCGAAATTCAGCATGGGAACTTGTTAGCGATCAGTTTTGTCGTGTGATTTATCGCCACGTCCGGCAATAAAACTTTTTCCTACTCCTCGCCTGCTTTTCATAAAGCCAAACAGATTGATTCACTGTCACAGTTTTACTGGGGGGAAAAACGGCCACTCAATGAAACTAACCATATTTCATAAACAGGTGGACGCCATATAACAATGCTGCCAAGGTGATATAACACCCGAGGAACAGACAGATTATTGCATCCGGCGATAGTTTATGTTTCTCCTTTACGAGGACAGAGCAGCCCGATCATGGAAGAACAATAAACAAACACTGCACTATAAATAAGCCTGTTGTTTACTTGGCCAGATTAAAAAGCTGTCGGCGTTAATAAATAAATAAGTAAACTAAAATAAAAAAATAAGACAGTCAGACTGTGTTGTTACTGCAGAGAGGAAGATGGCGCAGAGTCAACGAGGGATGCTAATAAACTCCTGCTGCGTTTACGACTCCTGCTCTGGGGGCTTTAATGAGGAAAAGACATAATTGGAACCCAGCAGGGAGAGAGGGGGGGGGGGGGGGGGGGGGGGGGTAGGAGTTTGTCTGGTAGCTGGGTCCTTATGTTGTCCATGGACCATTGGGAACAATCGTGTTTTCTTTTTGTGTGTGTGTGTTTGTGTTTGAGTTTGAGTTTGAGTTAGAGGCGTACAGATTGCTGATGATGCTGTTTGGTCTCGTAACAGCCAGGCAGTGAGACCACCTTGCAGTCATGCTGAATTAAAACTAAGCATTTCTATTCTGGGGGTAGGGGGGCATTTGCAAAAAATAGCGGATTCACAAGCTCATGAATCAGCTTGTAGATCAGCGGGATTTGGTGTGTGTGTGTGGGGGGGGGGTACAGCGCCAACTCAGGTTTATTAAATATAGGAGGCTTTAAGTGGTTAAAGTTGCTGAATCTCTGTGACATTTGGCTTCTGACTGTATATCTGTCTTGTCTTCCTTTGGTGATGATTAATGGATATATTGCAGCTTGTTGAACTTTCAGAAGGTCAGGATAACCACAGATGGAATTTGAGCATGCGGCTCATGTGATCTTTGCCCTCCTTGGTTGGCCACTGAGAATTTGTGCGTTTGTGTTTTGAGTTGTAAATGAAGTGCATTGCTACCCAGCTGTAGCAATGCACTTAATTTAAATTATACTTATACTCTTTTGTCCTAATATGTTGGGTGTCATATTTACTCAAGGTATGCACACTGTGCGTGTGTACCTTTGCGTGTCTGTCGACAGCTGCCTGTCTGTATATGTGTATCGGACCACCTTCTGCTGTGTTGCCTTAAGTTGGAATTATGGAGTGTGCATGTTAACAGCTGTAACAGATGCACCTGTATACTTAAACATGTATAGTGTGTGTGTCCTGCTGTCTACAACTGACAAACATCCTGCACATGCATGTAGTGCCAGTTGTAATGGCCATATTACCTTGTGCTGGGCTGTCTGCACTCAGCGTGCATGGCAGCCATGCTGTCAACGGCGGCGGCGGCAGCAGTAGTATTAGTAGTAGCGGTGGTGAAAGCAGATGTTGCGGCCGCAGCTGTGCAGGTCCTGCTGATGCTGTTGCACGGCCTCTCCTCTGACCCGGGGGCCGGCACCGAGTCCACCGAGCAGATGCTAGAGCGAGACGAGATCTCACTGTGACTGGAGTCAGACAGGTTGTCTGCTTTACCGGCTGGCAAGAGAGCATAGCCTGGGGGTGTGGAGGGGAGGGGAGGGGAGAGGAGAGAGGCAGACAGACAGAGGTTGTCATTTCAAGGTTTTCTGTTTCTGTTCCGACAGCCGAGCAGCCTAAAGTACACAGACCATGCTGTGAATGAGAAGTGACAGAGGGAACTGTCAAAAACGTCTACTATTGCTGATGGAATTTTATACATGGTATATGTGAACTTCTATGAGATGTGACTGAATCTGCAGTGAATGTTTGAGAAACCTTTGAGAAAAATGACAATTCTGTTTAGTTTTTTCTTCAGGCAGTGCTAAACACTGGATTGTATCCGTCTCATGCAAACACAGGTCGAGTATTTAAAGATCCACTCTGGTTTGCCACAGCTTCATGCACACAGATGGGGTGTGATGTCACAACCCATGCATCAATCAAAGCCTCATCAAGGACAAGCATGGTACACCAGGCATGCACGCTTACACGTGTCTTCACTCAGCCTCTGATTGGACAACTGACCAACGTGGGGCGGCAACGTTGGTCTGTAGTGTGGTCCAGTCAGAGATTGCAACCACTGCACTCAGTGAGTACGCACAGTGTGCACTCACTTAATCAGATTTCAGTGAGCAATGATCAGAAAACCTCCATATTAATAATGCTTTAGAGCTATGCAGTGTAGATTGACGAGAGTCCTTTACATAAGCCAGCCTGCCAAAGACATAGTTTGACAGTCCACTGTTGGCCACTAGAGGGTGCTGTTCCCCAAGCTATGCAAACAGACTGTCTCTGTGTGTGTGACACGCACGCACGCACGCACGCACGCACGCACGCACACACACACACACACACACACACACACACACACACACACACACACACACACACACACACACACACACACACACACACACACACACACACACACACACACACACACACACACACACACAGAGTTGGCTCTCATTGACTAATTTTGTAAAAAAAGAAATGTCTGGAGCAGGCTGCACTCAACATGATCCAACTTCACATGGTATTATCGAAACTGGACAATTTTGTTTTCCTGGTTCTATGACATTAATGTGCACCTTTGTGCACCATTGATGGTCGGATTTTATTGAAAAATCGAACCTCTGTTCGAAGTGGAGCTGTGTGTGTGTGTGTGTGTGTGTGTGTGTGTGTGTGTGTGTGTGTGTGTATTGCAGTTGATGCTCAGGGCAGGCTAGACTCAACAGCACCTCTCTGGTCACCCAGGGTTACTACATACAGGCTACATACAGACCCACAGACCCACCCACCCACATACCCACATACCTACACACACGGCCACGTATAGGGGAGCTTGTGTTCCACACAGCTCCAAAAATATTCTCTCAACTCAAGAGAACCAAAACCAAGTGTTCTGCCCTCCAGGCAGTTATTTTTTGTGTTTAGCACCATCTTTGGGTTCCAGTGTGTTATTGCAGTAGCAGTGGGACTGGGGGATGGGTAATTTGTACACACCTGTTTAGAGCATGTTTGATCTCTAGAGTGGCACCTGATGAGTAATCAAGGCACAGGCCAGTTTCTGTCAGTTCAGCAGCAGTTTGAGGAGAGAACAGTACTCCAGTGTTTGTTTAGCACATGTTGCATTCTGTGTACACCTTCGCAAGCATTGCCTGTAAGGCAATGTTTTTAGGATTTTGGATTGCATCATTTTGAAGCATGTGTAATGTAAAATTACTTTTTGTCTTGTTTGCTGACAGAAGTTTGTGTTTGTGTTTTATTTTCTGTATTTCAGTTTACTCCTTTGTACATGCACAAATCAAGTCATAAAACCGGAGCTAGAACGCTACATCCTGACTCTCCGTGTATTATTTCAAGGGAGTTTGGCTGCTGTCTACTAATAGTTAAGGGACACCTTTAGGAGGACAGTACAGTAAAAGGCACTTGACCAGTTGGTGCAACATCAACCACTGCAACATACAACATCAAACACAGTGTGTAAGCTACACAATGTCCAGCTCAAGGAGCACATCTACATCTTCAAGCAGTGGTGCAGCAAAGGCCCGAGCCATGGCAGAGGCAGCACGCGTACGTGCATTATATGCACAGAGGGAGGCTAAACTTAAATTGGAGCAGGCTGAGAGAGAAGCAAGGCTTACGTCGGAGCAGGCTGAGAGAGAGGCGAGACAGAAAATGGAGGCTGCATACAATGTTTTGGAGAAGGCAAGAGTGGAGGTTGAATTGGAAACATTAGCAGTCGAGAGAGAAGCTGCTGCCGCCAGCGCACAGGCAGAGGTGCAGCTGAAGGGGAGGACAAATCACAGCACAGCAAACACAGCAAACACAGTAAGAAGTCTTCAAAGGAAGAGATTGAAGATTGCACTAGTGCATATGTAAAACAGCAGTATGAGCTAAAGAAGTAGTTTATCCCATCTCCTGATGTTCCCGACCAACTTGATAACAGCCTAGTTACATGGGGAACCCAATACGTGGGTTCTGAAGCTAGTCCTGTCAAAATGCCTGATCAGCATACCCCGGCTGCTGATCCCGGGCCCTCCAAGTCAATTCCTCACACTACTAAGACCCCTGTTGCTGATCACACGCCCTCCAAGACAATTCCTCACGCCATTAAGACCCCGGTTGCCGACCACACGCCCTCCAAAACACTTCCTCACGCCAGTAAGACTCCAGTTGCCGACCACACGCCCTCCAAAACACTTCCTCATGGCAATAATACCTATCAGGAAGACAGTAAGCCACATGCTATTCCACAAGGTATGTTTTTGAACCCTTCAGCTCAGTCCTATTCTCCTCACTAGCCCACACAATCCAACCCATTTAAGTCCTATACTCCTCTTCACTACACCACACCATCTGGCCTTGACTTTGTTAAGTATTTAGCACGCCGGGAGCTGGTGACTACAGGGCTTAACCAGTTTGACGACCAACCTGACAGTTTCAGGGCATGGCAGTCTTCCTTCCTTAACGCCATCAGAGGTCTCGACCTTTCACCCAGTGAAGAATTGGACCTCTTGACCAGGTGGCTGGGCAAGGAATCATCCAACCATGTCAGGAGGCTTCGTCAGGCACATGTCAATAATCCTGGGGCGGCACTGAGGAAAGCATGGGACAGACTGAGCGAGTGTTATGCCTCACCAGAGGTAATCGAAAATGCTCTCTTCAAGAAACTAGACATGTTTCCCAGGATCTCCAGCAGGGATCATATCAAACTCAGAAAGCTTGGAGACCTCCTCATGGAGATTCAGCCCAATACTAGAGAAACTCCCTCATGCCTTACAGGAGAAGTGGTTGTATCAAGGTTCCAAGTTCAAGGAAGAACATAAGGGACTCTTTCCTCCATTCTACTTCTTCACAAACTTCATCTGCTATGAAGCACAAGTCAGGAACGACCCAAGCTTCACTCTCCCCAACAAAAAACAATCCTCTCACCAAAGACAAACCGGTCTATCGGCCAGAAAGAATCCCAATGTCAGTCCACAAGACAGACATCTCCCCTGACACTGAATCTGACACAAATAGCTCTCCAAAGCAAGTTGAGGATCCAGGAAAGAATTGTCCTATTCATCGCACCACATCCCTTAAGGAAGTGTCGCGAATTCAGAGCAAAACCACTGGAGGAAAGGAAGGCTTTTCTCTGTGAACATGGGATATGCTACAAGTGTTGTGCATCAATCTCCCATTTAGTAAAGGACTGTACAGCCTCTATAAAATGCAGTGAGTGTGAAAGTGAACGCCACATCACTGCTATGCATCCAGGACCTGCACCTGAGGTACCACCAGTTCCAACTACGACGCCAGAGCACAGCGAGGAGGAAGAAGATCCTACATCTTCAATTAATGTCACCTCACACTGCACCGAGATTTGTGGTAACGGGAAGCCAGCAATGTCCTGTTCTAAAATATGTCTGGTGCGTGACAAGGCGATCACAATGTACACCGTACTAGATGATCAGAGCAATCGCTCACTCGCAAAGCCAGAATTCTTTGAGCTATTTGATGTCAAGAGCCACTCTTTTCCTTATTCATTAAGAACATGTGCTGGAGTCATCAAAATGTCTGGTAGAAAGGCTGAAGGCTTCAACATAGAGCCAGTGAACGGAGGAGACGCCCTTGCATTACCGCCACTGATTGAATGCAGTCAGATCCCCTCCAACAGGTCAGAAATTCCCACTCCGAAGGCAGCTCTCCTCCATCCTCACCTGAAATCTGTGGCAGGTCACATTCCAGAGCTCGATCCAAACGCCCAAATCCTTCTTTTACTAGGAAGAGATATTGTCAGAGTTCACAAAGTGAGACAGCACATTAACGGAACAGACAATGTCCCTTTCGCACAGAGATTGGACTTGGGCTGGGTAGTGGTTGGGGAAGTATGTCTTGGAAATGCCCACAAGCCTAACACGAGCACCTTCAAGACTCACGTGTTAGAAGATGGACGTCCTTCCTGCTTGACACCCTGCAACAGTTTCATGAACCTGGAACTGGAAGAGAAAGTGTGCCATGGCGGGGAACAACCGAGTAGTTTAATCAGCACTCACAAATCCAACCTGGAGAGAGCAACAGAGCACAAGCCGGCTGATCATGCGCCCAGGGCGGGTTCAGCGTCCCACCTTGGAAAACCATGGTCGACTGCACAAGCTTTCCTTCATGGACCATACAAGGACATGCAAGAGGAACCTGAGTCCTTTGAACTCATCAGTCCCAAACTGGATGGCAAAGCCTTGCCAAAGAGCAGTCCACTCTTCAAGCTAAATCCTGTGCGCCAGGAACACCTCATGAGAATTGGCGGCAGAGTGAAACACGCTGAGAAGAACACCCCAGTTCTACCCAAACACAGCTACATCTCTACTCTACTAGTACGCCATCACCACAAGCTGGTAAAACATCAAGGCCGCAAGTGGGTTGAGGATTGCCGCAACCTGCAGAAAGGTGATGTTGTGCTGTTAAAGGACAGCCAAGCTCTAGGAAGCCAGTGGCCCATACCACTGGAAACCTAAACCTTTCCAAGCCAGTATGGTAAGGTCCGCAAGGTCGACTTAAAGACTCAAAGGAGTTCAAAGACATTCCTTCTGTAAGACCCGTCACAGAAGTAATTCTTCTTTTGCCTAAAGATGACTCAATTTAAGTTATTAATGTGTGAATATTTTTGATAGTGGTATCTCAGATACAATGTTCTGCCCTCAAGGCAGTTATTTTTTGTGTTTAGCACCATCTTTGGGTTCCAGTGTGTTATTGCAGTAGCAGTGGGACTGGGGGATGGGTAATTTGTACACACCTGTTTAGAGCATGTTTGATCTCTAGAGTGGCACCTGATGTTGTGAGTGAGTAATCAAGGCACAGGCCAGTTTCTGTCAGTTCAGCAGCAGTTTGAGGAGAGTACAGTACTCCAGTGTTTGTTTAGCACATGTTGCATTCTGTGTACACCTTCGCAAGCATTGCCTGTAAGTAAGTGTTTTTAGGATTTTGGATTGCATCATTTTGAAGCATGTGTAATGTAAGATTACTTTTTGTCTTGTTTGCTGACAGAAGTTTGTGTTTGTGTTTTATTTTCTGTATTTCAGTTTACTCCTTTGTACATGCACAAATCAAGTCATAAAACCGGAGCTAGAACGCTACATCCTGACTCTCTGTGTATTATTTCAAGGGAGTTTGGCTGCTGTCTACTAATAGTTAAGGGACACCTTTAGGAGGACAGTACACCAAGAGTTACGCCACCTCCGTTCAGGTCTTCTACATAGACTTCTATTGGCAAATAGTGCGAAGCACTAAACCGGAATGCATTGGCGTCTACGGGCATTTTGTCACAATTTCGAGTTACATGAACCACATGACCGGCGCGGTTTTCTGCCCTACGCAATGGAGCAATTCACTAATAGATAGCTCTCAAGAGCACCCTTCACCAGGGCATTTTTTTGAGTGGTGTAGGGTTCGTGGATAGGTACTTTGAGATCCTTTGCTACAATTTAAGAAATGCATAGTAGAGTGGATAACCAGACTGTGGGCACTTGCACTCTGGTGACCTGGTTTCTTTAAGGAGCTGAGTGTTGGAACTTGCCGTCAAGGTTCCCCCATTGGCCTCCGGTGCTGTAAGCCCTTTGAGCCTCTGAGCAATCAGAGATGAAGTGGTCTTCAAACAAAGGTTACTTTAGTTCTGGTGATGGAATTAGCAAAGCGTGTGAGGGAGCGTCACAACTTGGATGGCACAGGGGTGGCACTTTGGCCCAATCCATCATTCTTCTCAAAGAGGGGCTGACACTGGCCTACCTCATTTAGCAGGCAGCTTATGACCCCTCATGCCTGCAGGATGAGGAAGCCAATTAAGCATAACGGCTCTGCCCTGCGAGGGCACAGCCAGCAGTTGCATTATATACAAGTCACTGCTGTCTTTCACCACTCTGACAGCTTGTTTGTATGCTATGGGACCATAGGAAAGCTCATGGCTTATCTGAACAGAGGCTTTCCAGGTGGATTGTTGGGGTAATTGAGGAAACAGGGACGATGGTTCTGGTGACACCAAAATGTGAAGTAAAAACACTGCAGACAACCGATTGGAGTATTGTCACTAGTGTCATGGTGTATTTGCATCAAGTTCCCGAATGCTGTTTAACTTTTTAACTAAGCTCACTCACTGCCAGGTTTATTTAACTAAAAAGCCCTCAATGCCAGAGTTTGACCTTGACCTATGACATTTTTTAAAGTAAAAACAGCATATCCATCTCAAGTAAGTTATATATCGATGGTCTCAAATGCTCATGGATGCCATGAAATCAAGAAAAAATATGTCCGGTTTCGATAATCCCATGCAAAGCTAGATCGTTTTGAATGAAGGCTGCTTCAGAGTTTGTTTACAACAGAGTGAATGAGAGCTCACACACAAACAAACACGCATGCGCGCGCACACACACAGTCATGTGATCCACAGCCCTCAGAGGAACACAGAGTCAAAGCCTAGTGCATTGCTTAGTCAACAGTGCCCCCCAGTGGCCAGAAAAAATAATCTGTCAATATATGTCCATGGCAGTGAATGAGTTTATGTGAAGTGAATCAGTACTGAGCAACTAACTGCATGGGCCATTATTTCACCTACTGTAACATTTTTACCAGAAACATCATTGATGGACTGTACAGTGAAACATAGATTTCAATAGAGTAGTAGCGTTAGCATCAATTTGTACATGTGGATTTAAACAAAATAAAATCTCACAACTGAAAATGTTTGTATGACCAAGTCCTAAGTGCGATGTGTGAAACATTATGAAAGGGTTGGGGTTAGGCGATTCCTTACACAATATGTAAAATGATGATTTAGTAAGTAAGCCTTGCTGAGCCATGAGGCCCATAGGGCAGGAGCCTATCTCCTATTTCTGTAGTGTGAGGCAGCTTGATGTACAAGTATGTCACAGGGATTTACCCCCAATCTGACCCTTGATGCTGAGTGCAAAGCAGGGAGGCACTGGGTCTTTTGTATGACCTAGCCAGGGATCGAACCCCGACCTCCCAGTCTCAGGGAGGACACTCTAACCACAAGGCCAAATCACAGATTGAGGCTTTAACCTTTGCGAGAAGACAAGATTTTCAGCACAGTATGAACCAGTTCCAATTTATTGGAAAGACAATAAAAACTAGCACACAAACTTGGCAGGGATTCTTAGAGGGGAACTAAACTCTAGGCCACTTTAGTGACCATTTTGTGACTTTGCTGCCATCCAAAGGTTAATAATCTGAAGGTAAGCAGCTGCGACACAGCTGTAGCTAATGTATAAATTAGAAAATCTGTTTTACATGTAGGTGTGCAATGAGAAAGTATTGACAATACTATTGTCTGTTGTCACTAGACATTTGTCATGATTACATTCGCACACCTAAATATAACACACGTATACATTTTATTTTAGTAGCAAGCAGCTATAATGGTGCTTACATCACAGTGGACAAACATCAGCCAACCCCTTTAGATGATTTTTTACCTGTAGATGGCAGCAAACCCTCAATTTGCCTAGGGATTAGTTCACCTTTAACAGAACTGTGAACCCTTTCGTTTTGTTAATGCTCTATAACAGTACACGCCGTCAGTAGACCATGTAGGTGAATTAAGAACTTATGAAGATAAGAGTGTGCTTTGAGCCATCCTGACATTTGTCGCACAACTAATGTAACTCTGGCCTTTATAGTAGACTACGTCTGTTTAGGAGACACGCGTATACATTACGTGTGAACGGACTGAACTTATTATAAAACAAACAACTATTGAACTTTTCAATAACATTTTAAACAATACTCCCAAGTACAAAAACGAGGTAGGTCTGTCATCTGTGTACAATAACACCATTCAAAACAGGAATCAACCATTTCTTTTTTTCACCTTAAGGGCATAAGAATGCAGATTTCACAGTTCACCGTGCAGGACAATTTCAAGTATTTCAGGTGCATTTTGTCTTCATCCTCTACAAATTATTACTACTGCTTTATATCTGTAAACAAGGTTCTTGTGCAGTTACTCTTTTAAGCTACATTCGACTGTGGATGGAGACACATTTTCAAAGAAAACTAAAATATAGAAAGCAAGAACAGATGGAAGTGGAAGACCAAAGTAAAGCTGTCAGGCAATATCTTTGTGTATGTACTCTGCAACCTGACCCCTTGAACCCTAGCTGGGAACCCTCTGGACTAGTGTTTTTTCAAACACCTGGTCTCTTACTCTTTAGAAACTCTCCCTGGCCCCTGGTCTGCACCACTCATCTATAATAAACTCTGTGTTGATGACCATGAAACTATTTGTGAAGCCACTGAGTCCATTTTGGAATTACTCCCTGATCAATAACACTTATTATACATAAAAAAAAAATCAAGAATAAAAATAAAACAAGCTCTCGACACTTTAACTGTAAGAGACTAAAATCAAGCCCTGTCATCAAAATGTTACATATTTGTTTGTAAATTATTAGACTCAGATAATCAGGTAGACTGCATAAGCCTAACCTGGATAGATTAGCTGAATCTTTTATATGACCCAATGTTATTGACAGATTACCATCCTAAATATAGCCATAGTGCTAAATATGTATCATACAGTACCTCACACTTATGATACATAACAATGTCTTCTAACGTTGTTTTGTAATGTTTTACAAAATCCTTTTTCATAAAGAAGGTCTCGCAAACGTAAACTGTGCATCTAGCCTCACTCTGTTCAGGGCAAACCAATATGGCCGCCAAGTGGCTTCAACCTCAGTGGATGCGTCCTAACGATTTCCAAGCAACTGAACACAAAACCCCGCCCCATCGCTGTGATTGGCTAAGACGCCCCCTAACACATAATTGCTAATTTTGTGGAGCGCTCATTTTCGTTCACTCAGCGTCCTGCTCAACATGCACAGCTCGCCTCAAGGCCTTGCGGTCAGTGTGGCTGTCTGGTTTTCAAATGATTTAACAAATTGCATGTACGCAGGACGTTTAACCACTTAAACCCCAGCGTCTGAATTGTGAGGAAAGCTTTTGCAGAAAATAGCAGATCAACAAGCTCACTGCGCGTTGTCGCTCGGCTATTTTCTGCAAAAGCGTTCCCCACAATAACAGAAAACAGAAAATATACTAGTATAGAGCCCTGAGGGACTCTGGTCAACCATATGGGGTTTAAGTGGTTAAGTGAACCAAAGCGAGTGCTCCCCAAAATTGCTGAGACAATGGCAATTCTGTCTCTGCAATTAGGGCCGTCTCAGCAGATCACAGCAAGCTCTACAAGCTCGGGTGTAACCGGCCTGGGGCTCAGTTAGCTTGGGAGTCGCAATGACACATTATGTTATTACTTTATTACATTAGTCATGCAGAGTATTACAGATCAGTGGTCTCCACCTTGCAAATGTCAAAGTGTCTTTTTAACACGTTCTTCCCTGGCTGGGATGTTGTTTCATTGTCCCTCAATAAAACATTGTTCTTTTATCTCTCGCTAATTCTGTGAAATACCATCTGCTCTTTTGTTATTTGACGCCCCCCTCCCCACCCTGTCCAATCTAATCAGTAATGCTTTCCTTGACCGATCCCACAAATCAAAATGGATCATATGTCTTCTGTGTATTTGGATCTGCAGAGCCAGAGGAAGGGGTTGGGGCTGAGCGACCGCCTGGGTCTCTTGGGTGAACAGGGCCTCAACTCCTCGTCCTGTCCATCCCCAGCCTCCAGGGGGGGCTCCACCGCCACCAGCCTCTCCCTCGACCGACTCCGCTCCCTCAGCATCCTGAAAGGTGACCCCAACCTCTTGCGGAGGGAGGGCCGCTGTGGAGGTCTAAGGGGGCTGCCCGGGTCTTCCCCGCCTCCTGGGCTCCTGGTCAACTGTAGCTGGGGAGGAGGGCAGGCAAGCCTGGCGGGCCCCAGCATGCCTGGTCCTTGGCAGAGGGAGCGGCCGCGGGCCACGGGGGTCATGATCCTCCCCGGCCGGCCCGTCCCTCTCTGGGCCAGGCTTCCTGGTCTCGCCCCTAGCTGCACTTGATCTGGATCTCCCTGGGGACGGAGGTGGCTCTGCGGATCTCCCTGCTCTGAAGAACACAAGCCTGCCTCTGTCTCAACCCCTCTGCTCTCATCTCCCTCTTCCTCCTCCTCCTCATCTATTCTCTCCTTCCCTCTATCCTCTCGGCTGTGCTGTCTGGTCAGCAGTAGGATCCTCCTGTGGAGGAGAGCCCCACCTATGCCGTAGCTGCGCAGGCTGGCCGCCTTGGTGCTGGCGTCGCTGGTCAGCGACGACGACGAGCCCGACAGGTTCATCTGGCTGGAGTTCTGCTGCGACTTGTGCACGCCCCCTACTGGAGGAAGGAGGGATGAGGGACGGGACGGCAGGGACAACGAGATGGAAGAGAATGAATATGAGTAAACATGCGTGGTTATTTGAGATTAAGCTCAACAATGAATTAAGAGTTTAACAGTCAGTTGGAACCCCAGACCCACTTTTTGCAGCCGTTATTCGGGTCTATTTTGATTTATAAAAGATACATCCATGGTGTAATGTAATCAGACTAAGTTTCAGGAAAGTATTCCTCAATTCTCTGTGAAAAGGGTTATGCAAGCATGTTCTGTGGATCAGACTAGGTCTAACTGCAATGTTGAACATTTTCAACCATTTTCCAAAGCTTGTGGCTATTTCCACTTCATTTTGAAAGTATAATTTGACTGAAACATTATTTATTTTGATTATTGGCATCGGTCTTTGCCAGTCATTTATTTTTATACTCAAGCCATTTCTGCCCTGTGCGTTTGTTAACGAAGCCTAAAAGCCAAACAGAACTGTACTGTAATTCCCATTGACGTTCCAATGTGTCAAATGCCAAAAACAACAACTGAATCATTAGTCACAATTATTCGTTTGAGGATCAATCGACCAAGGTAAAATGTCAGACCTTTGCGTGGAGAGCCCTGTGGGGACACAGTGGGGCTGGAGTGAAGGGAGGACACGGTGGACACGGTGTCCTCGCACGTTCTCTTGGAGGTCCACTCATCTGCCGAGCTGACCGGAGGCTTCTTCACCACCTGGGGAGAGCTGTGGTCTGAGGAGGGAAGGCCCAGGACGCAAGGTCACAGCAAGGTTACTAATGGTTATCAGTTCCGCTAAAAATGTACAAGTCGAAAACAAACAAGCTGCCAGAGATTAGAATTCAGGTATCTAACTTTCTCCTCCCGTGCCCTGGACAATTTGACCGGCTAATGGCGGCTATGTGATCCACTAGAAGCACCGGAGCGATCCTAGGCTAATGTTGACTGTTCAGACTGACTTCTCCCCCCCGCTAATACAAACAGAGTGAGTGAGTGAGTGAGTGAGTGAGTGAGTGAGTGAGTGAGTGTGTGAGTGTGTGTGTGTGTGTGTGTGTGTGTGTGTGTGTGTGTGTGTGTGTGCGTGTGTGTGTGTATGTGTGTGTGTGTGTGTGTGTGTGTGTGTGTGTGTGTGTGTGTGTGTGTGTGTGTGTGTGTGTGTGTGTGTGTGTGTGGTGACAGAAAATAGCCGAGCTCATAACATGCATTTCACCCAGTCAGGAAGACCATAGTCATACATGCCGTTTCAAACTGTTTTCAGAGAGACCACGTGACTTAAGCCCTTTGCACACAGGACAGTTGCGTTTTTTTCGTTTGCGGCATGAATAAAACGCATTGGATTTGGTGTGCAAGGCTGTGCGGAGTCGGCGCTGCGGATCCAAAAAGGAGTCATAAAAGGAGTGATGAGTTTTTTACCGCATGCGACAAGACGCACGAATCGAACTGGGTTCGATCGAGAAAAAAACGCACGGCGGCAGCCACTCGTCGCACGGCTAATTCGGAGCCGGTGTGCATGAGGTCATAGAGAATGACTTAATGATTTTCACTGTGAATGAAAGTGTCAACCTGTACCAATGAGGCATCAACTATGGGAATAGTTTGATGTGAAATATTCTCTGATGCCTTTTCAATTTGTTTATTCCTCGCCCTCCACAGCGTGCAAAGACCTCAGGACAAACAGGAAGAGAAGAATGTCCGGATATTAGAAAGGTCTTTAAGGCTTTGCAGAGCTGGTTTAGGAAAATATCCTTTCACACAAACCAATACAAGCTCATGGTTGAGAGATTTAACACTAAGCCAAGTTGAACTATGGTGCAGTGGACAGCCAGCAGTTGCCAGCAACATAAAAGAAAGAAAGAACAGAAAATAGGCCGGAATAGATTTAGAAGTACAAGATTTAAGTCTGTGCTCACTGGTGGAGGCGATGTCCTTAGCAGTGCTCTTCTTGCGCAGTGGATACAGTGGGACTTGCACCTGTAGGACCTGGGACACCCGGTTCTGCGTCTTCCCCGAGGGCAGAGCCGAGCGCAGGGACACGGGGGACATGTCCGACTTGGTGGATCGCCTCTCGCTCAGGTTCTTGGACACTGCCCACAGCCAGGACACAAGGAGAGACAATTAGTCAACGTCAAGGCAGCGCTCCTAGTCATTCTGAAGCAGTGGTGCTCAAAACGTTCATGTCAAGGACTCCTACATTGATATTCATTTGGCCAAGGATGGCCTTCTGAAAGCATTGCATGCCAGGGGACCCCATGAGAGAAGATTTGTGTTGTGTGTTTTATATGACTTTTCAACTTTTTTTGTGCCTTTTTTTGTGCCTCAGATTTTTGTCCCAACACACTTGGTATGTCCCCATGTCTCTATGTCTTCATGCTTGCAACATGGCCTGCAATACCGCTGGGTGACCTACCTTCAAGTGGCGCTTTTAAGCAGCCTAAAGGGCCATTCACACTGAGCACTATAACTTTAACAAGTGGCCACCAAACGCACCGCTCATAGCAGATCTAGCAGTTAGCAGATCTACAATAGCAGATCTACAAGCTCACAACCCATACAGCTCGCAGAACGGCTATTTTCAAATAGCCAAAGAATAAAATAAGGTTAAACTGTTCCTCATTATACTGTGGTCCCCCTTGAAGGGTTCCTAGACCATACTTTTGATTGGGAACACCCAGTGATCCTTAAGGGGTTCCAGGGGTTCCACAGCTAAATGATTGATAGTTAGGAACCAAATGGTTCTGTATGTAACTCCCAGAGTGTAAAAACTGAACCAAAATGGAGCAGAATGGACCCCTTGGTTCCATGTATACACACTCAGAGTTCAATTAACACTGCATATTCTCGAAAAGAAAGTGCCAAAACCTCAGGGAAAAGTGAACTCATCTAAGGTTCTGGGTACATCTTGGTAGATTCATAATGTGGACCATAAATCTTTAGAGAATGGCATCTGCTCTCTGTCAGACGTATGGGCATTGAGCACCGATAAAGTGGCGATCAACACAAAATATTACGTTTTACAGGCATGTTGTGACAGTCACTGAGTTTTATAACAGCTGCCTCAGTAACAGTCTAACTCCTCTCTTCTTATGGATCCATTTACAGATGTTTTTTTTAAATGTCCTGCAGGACATTTTAATTACCACTAGATGGCGGTGCAAGGCAGTAATAAATACTCATTATTTCACATAAGGGAATGAATAGCACAGTCTACCTCAAGGTTCCCTCCAGCGTGAGGTTTCAGCTCAGTTGACTTCACCAAAACACCTGCTTGTTTAATTAAAAACTAAATCCTTGTGGTAATTAAACCTCCAAAACCTCCCAGGAAAACAGTAAGCCGTGGGCTTCAACGTACTAAACACACACACACACACACACACACACACACACACACACACACACACACACACACACACACAGTACATGTGCACTGCTTCTTAAAGGTATTTTCTCTCGCTAATTTATTGATGTATTTCGTTTTCATTTGTTTTTAACGTTTTGCAGAACGTTTTGAAAATATTTTGAAATAATATTAATAATAAAAAAACATGTAGGAAACAAAAAAATAAAGAAGTATTAACTTGTGTGACCCATAAAAATACATCCCCGCGACCCACATAGGGGTCCCGACTCGCTGGGTTGGTAAACCCTCAGGATTGGACTCGCATGTGCTGTAGGTGTAGCCTGGCGCTGCCAGCCTCTTTCACACACCACCACCACCACCACCAGGGGGTGGTGTTGCGGTCTGGAACACGAGGCTACTGTAGGTGGGCTCACACTGCAGTAGAGCAGTGGTTCTCAACCTTTTCAGGCTGTGACCCCCAAAATAATCATATTTAAACTGGGGACCCCCCCACCCTGACGACCACTAAGAGTTGAGGCATAACATTTTGTATAACACGGTTCTATTGTGAAAATAGCAGATCTACAGGCTCACCACCCTGACGACCACTAAGAGTTGAGGCATTACATTTTGTATAACACGGTTCTATTGTGAAAATAGCAGATCTACATGCTCACAACGCCTCGCGCTGCGAGGCATTGTGAGCATGTAGATCAGCTATTTTCACAATTTCTGCCTCTAATATTTGACAATTTGGCCAATGTTTAATTTGTCATTTCAGAGGTATTAAAAAGTCCTTAAATTGTCACTTTAGAGATGTGCAGATACCCTCTATACGCTTAAACTTTACAATGGTTTGTTTACTGTTGAGTGAGAAAACAATGTTGCACATTAAGTTAATCATCTTGGGACCCCACAAAATAATTTGGTGACCCCCCCTGGGGGTCCCGACCCACAGGTTGAGAACCACTGCAGTAGAGGGACATTGGACTCGAATGTGCTGTATAGTAGGCTCACACTGCAGTAGAGGGACATTATAGACTCACATGTGCTGTAGGTGGGCTCACACTGCAGTACAGGGACATTATAGACTCACATGTGCTGTAGGTGGGCTCACACTGCAGGGACATGAGCTGGTGCCTCTCCTCGTCCGTGTCCACGCTCAGGTTGGACAGGTACTGCTTGACCTTGCGGGCCATCTGCGCGTCCTCGTACAGCTTCTTGGCGTTGAGCAGCGAGCTGCGGCGCACGCGCTTCTTGTGGCCGCCCTGCACGTCCAGCATGTTGGAGTTGGTGCTGCCCTGACTGAGAGACCTGAGGGAGAGAGGGAGAGGGAGAGGGAGAGAGAGGGAGAAGAGGGAGAGAGAGAGTAGAGATAAAAAGGAGAAGATAGATAGAGAGAGATGGAGTAGGAGATAGAGACAGAGGAAGAGGGAGAGAGAAACAGGGAGAGGAGGAGAGCGAGGAGGTGGGGACAGACATTCAAAGAGCAGGTGGAGGAGGTGGAAGAGGGTTGGAGGGAAGCAGCATTAAACAAAGACATGAAGGAGAGGAGAAGACAAGAAGAGAAGGGTGGGTTTGAGAGGTGAAGAGAGATGAAGAGTAAAGGAAGAAAGGAGGTACGGGTCAGTTCATGGTCGGCTGTTTTCACCCCTCGCCCATCCCCATTTACTTACAACAAATAAACAAACAAGGTCAAAGTTCTCTAATTGTCCATGACTCTCTGAACTACACAGTTAGTGTCTGCATGTGTGTGTGTGTGTGTGTGTGTGTGTGTGTGTGTGTGTGTGTGTGTGTGTGTGTGTGTGTGTGTGTGTGTGTGTGTGTGTGTGTGTGAGTGTTGGGTAGCATAGCAGGTTAAACAGGACCATGCACTAAGGGGAGGTACAGTACATAGGTTTCTTTTGGTTGCTGTTTGCTGGCGCATCATGCTGTATCAACACAAGGACATTCTGTCAGATGGAGGCAAACATTAAATGGGTTAGGGGATAGAAGTGTTGGACATTCAATATGGGGGACAAAACATGAACGCCAGGATGCAGACATTACAGCGCTGGACCCGGAACAAGTGGCTCTTACCATAATTTTAAACTTTTGATATGATTTGTTTTACAGCATTCGGACGCTACATGGGCGAGGTTTGGGCACAAGTGACTGTGAGTGTCCCAAATGTTTACCAATCAGCCTTGGGAACGTACATGAGTGAGTTTTTATGAGTGACCTAGGGCTACATGATAATGGCTAAAATGATCATCAGAATTATCGTGATTTATTTTTCTACAATACATCTTTATTGCTCATTTGTTTATCAGTGCCACACCCCTGGCCAAATGGTATGTGCAATAAGTTGTACAACATTCTCGTTACTGACGATTGTGTACATTTTTGCTATAAGTATAAATCAGGCTTAACTGTGAGAAGACAAGGGCAAGGTGCAACAGCTGACCAGATAATGGATTCATTGCAAAGTTTCACAATGACATCATTTGAAACATAAATAAAATAAACTTTTGATTACTTTGGACCAACTGCGCTGCCCTAGACAGAGTGTGACCTCTATATGTGATGCTATCTGAACTGTCGTGACGGGGTAGAACGCGCCCACAAGAATCATCTCCCTGCCACTATTTGACCCGGGTCCAACAGGTGCAAATACAAACAAACGTGGGTGACGTAATGAACCGTTTTTTTTTTTTTTAATGATGGATCTCAGCACAGGCTCGCATGGACACTGCAAATGAAAGGGGTTAATCTCACATGCAGAGCTCGAGGTTGGCAGATGATAACAGGATGGTAAGGGGAGCGAGGAAGGGAAAAGGGGGTTTCGGGGGGGCGGGTGGGGGGCGAGTGCATGGTGGCCTCGAATGGCCCACACCGAAGCCGCTTGGGAACCGAAGGGAGAACTTACCCTAAACTCTTCCACCTCTTCTTCCTGCAAGCAAGAGGTGTGGAAGATTGAAGCGTGGTTTAAAAGACAGTGTCAAAGGTCGAGGACAGGGGAGGGGGGAAGGGGGAAGGGGGGGGGGACTATGTTGAGCAGGGGTTCCCAAACTTCTTTGTCTCAGGGCACCCTATAAATATTTTTTTAATCCGAGGCACCCCTACATTATAATTTTCACTCCCAGCACCTTATATTTATAGCATATCGTCGTTGTCGGGTGGAAACCTTGTATGTCCAAAACCGTTCGTTTTGTATTTATCATCTATAAAATGTACTAAACTAGTGAAAACAGCAGATCTACAAGCACACAACGATGCGAGGCGTTGTGCTTGTAGATCTGCTGTTTTCAGATTTTAGATTTGTGCGACAGTTTTGTATGATGAAGCAGGGCTTTGCTTTACCAAAAAAAACATACACATTTGAAACTTGGAGATACGAGGTTTCTGCCCGACAGTGACGATATTTTAGTGATTATGTTGCGAGGAAAACGTTGAGATAATAGCCATTTTGGTTAGAAGTTAGAACGGACTAACGTCTAAAATGATACTAAATATTTTTCAAGTGTCCAAATAAATTCCAAATATTATCAAATGATCTCGCGGCACCCCAGGGTGCCCCGTCACCCACTTTGAAAACCCCTGATGTAGAGGTCACATGACCACAGACACACAGTAAATGGTAGGAGATGGGAAGACACTAGACATTACTGTCGGACATAACCCCATATCGACTGGAGAGGTTTACATGCTGTGTAGAAAGTGACGACGCTTGAATCAACTCTGGTTCGCTTCTACAGGACATTCTGAGAAGAGCTTCCTAGCGGCTAAATGATGCGTTCATGGATGATGTATTGATGCTCTTATCAACTTTTCATGTTTACGACATAATTATAAGTAGCGACACGCGTGTGGAATCAAAATCCACCCGAGATCCAATTCCAAATTAAAAAGGTAATTCCACACTTATTAGCCACATTCAACCGGTGTTCCTATCATGCCGTTGTAGGTGAGAAGCTTCATAAATTGCGAAATAGCTGAACTATGTACAGTAGCACACAATACAACGCAATGCGTTGTGAACTTGTTGATTTTCATCGCACAAAAAAGGCCCTTGTGACCGAAACGCTTGAAAAAATATATATATAAACCAATGCAGAGGTGACAGGTGTGTGCTTCCAGCAGACACCTGTCTATTCTTCTTTAGAATATAACATAATTATACACCCAGGGGCGGTTTTTATAAACTGGGGGCTCCCCACAAAGGTAGTAAAAGAGGCCCCCCCATGAGCACGCGTGAAAAATAGGTATGCGTGAAAAAACAGTATGCGCGCGTGCGAAGTGCAGGAATTAAAAATGCCACCCTCCAACTCAATACCTATTCTGAAAAAGTGATGATTTAGCATGACAAGACAATGAACTTGACAAGACAATAAAGAGCAGAGGCAGAGGAAGCCTATTTGTTGTCATTATGGTTGGTTTTAAATACCTAACCACAATCATTTTGGATCTATTTGATTAATTTAAGAAGAGTACAGTAAGATAAAGTAAGGTAATCAAAGGTATACAGAGTAGGCCTATATGTATATTTTTATACAGGACATATTTGATGCAGGACAATAATTATTTTAATAACAATAAGGGAATATCAGTGAATAATAATACTTTAAAATGATATTTTTACAATTCCTTTTTAATTATTATTTTTCAAAATTTAGATAAAATTAAAGCTGCAAGCAGCAATGACCGGGCCCTCGCAGCTCTACCCACGTCACAAGGGGCAACAGCCAATCAGAAGAGGGGGTGGGACTAAGTTAAACCAATTAAGGTGAAGGACTCTTAATGAAGTCATATGACACCAGCCACAAGTCTGTACGACAAACGGTTCATGAGATATAGAGGCACTTCCTGTTTGGCGAAGGGAACTTCCTGTTTGGCGAAGGAAGCGCCAATTAAGGTTAAGGACTCTTAATCAAGTCATATGACACCAGCCCTGAGTCTGTACGACAAACGGTTCATGAGATATAGAGGCACTTCCTGTTTGGTGAAGGGCACTTCCTGTTTGGCGAAGGAAGTTTGATCTGTGTGTGAAACCTATTGACTCCAGTGAGCAGTTGGTCAATTCTTTAAAAAATCATAACTTTTGACAGGAATGGGCTAGAGACTTACTTTTTTTTCCTAAATGCTCAGAATAATGAGCCCAGCAGGGGGCCCCCTCTGCCCAGGGGCTCTACGCAGTTGCGTAGTCTGCGTAGAGCAAATGCCCGCCCCTGTATACACCTAAGTGACATGGTGACTATATGTAAAGACGATCGCCGAATGTGCGTTGAGCTAAAAGATGACTAAATTAATTCTGACCAGAGGCCCACTGTGTACCGTCTTCACAAAGCCAATCTGTGCTTGCAGTGTGGGGAGAGTGCCTGCAGGGGGCAGTCATGCATCATGAGAGTGACAGATGCAGTACTTTGTGATGTGATTGAACACTGCTTTGCATGGTTGGGCGGTATCAATTCTATCTCAGCTCCGGTCAACCCATGTCACGTGTCATTACATTCCAGGGGACAAGGTTGAATGTAACTGAATTGAGATGACATGGACCGAGCAGGAAGTGAATAGGAATTGATGAGAGCCAGACCCAGTGGTCCTGCTGTGAAAGGGTTCAGGTCCAGGCCAGGTGGAGGCAGGGTGTTGTGGTGATGGTGGTGGTGGTTCTGATAACACTCCCCAGTTCGCCAATACATTTAGTGTCCTTTAGGGCTACTGTTTGACACAAACCACTTAATCCTATTTAAGTTACTCATGGAAGTTTGCATCTCCTAAGCTCTTCAGACAACCTTTTCATTTCAACACTGTACAGACAACACATTGTACAGATTGGCAGATTGCAGACATTAAATATAAATACATTCTGACCAATTCGCATTGGTGTTTCTACACAGTGAAGTTAGAGAATCTTGCAAGAACTGCTGAGGCCAACTTCGACAAGGCAATGCGTTTTCTACACAATGACGTGAATTCTATTTTTATCGCCAAACTTTGTCTCGACAAGAAGTGTGCAGCAGTCTTCAAACTTGCTAAAAAAAAGTTGTATGCAAGTTACTTGGATGTAAAAAATAAAAAAATAAACACAGGAGGGAATTGTTTTTTTTTCTTTCTTGCTTTTATCCATAGCGAGCTAGCAAAGTCCATGGCAGGAGGCAAAGCCCAATCATACAGTACGTCTCCTGGTCTGTGCTCTCCAACAGAAAGGGACATAGCTAAGGAAAGCTAAAACGGCTGGATGCACAGGGGTCCTCCTCTGGGGGTCTGAACATCAGGGCTAACTAAACGTCTGGATGCATATAGAGGTCCTACTGTACCTCTGTCTGAACATGAGTCCTACTGAACATACACAATAATAGAAGTCACCTCTCTTCCATTCCTAACGTGGACATTTTTCAAGATAATGTTCAGGAAAAAGGGACGTCTAAATGTCTGGATGCATATGGCGGTCCTACTGTACCTCTGTCTGAACATTAGGGCGGGGTCCATGTTGGCCGAGGTCATCCGAACCACGTGTCTGATCTCCTTGGCGATCATCCTCAGCTTCTCAAAGTTCACCAGACCGTCCACGTTAGAGTCGTTACCTAATGCGTGCACACGCGCACGCACGCACGCACACACACACACACACACACACACACACACACACACACACACACACACACACACACACACACACACACACACACACACACACACACACACACACACACACACACACACACACACACACACACACACACACACACACACACACAGTTGTGCACAAGCATGTGTTGTGCGCACACACACAGATAGCAGCCACACACACAGGCAGATACAGAGCCAGTGAGTATGCCATATGTCTTATCTACAACAGTACAAGAGTCTTCTTCACATTAATGCACAGCCTTGTTCATGACTGTCCCCCACTTATCATTTCACCAACTCTGCTTCTTTTGTCCTTTAGTCTCTTGGTGCTAAGGCCTCACGTGACACGCCGAAAACCTTTGTACGCTTTGAACTTGCACAATAATAGCAGTCACCTCTCTTCCATTCCTAACATGGACATTTTTCAAGATAATGCCCAGAAGAAAGGGAAGTCAGAAGATTAAGTAAGGCAGCTTCCTTTGTTGGTTGTGACGGCAGGCTGTATGGTTATCTGAAAGTGAGAGTGGCAAAAACAACTAAAATAGAGGTACAACTCCTGAGTGGGTCTGAAATTGACCTTTCGCTTGGTACAGAGGAAGTAGAAAAAGACAAGATGTCCCCCCACCTCACACTGATGAGGTAACTTGTGTCTGCATGTATTGGCCTGCATGAGTGTCGCCCTCAAATTACAGGCCCATATGTCATCCCTGACACTCTCTCGGTCCCCCACTGACAATATTTCCATCCATCCATCCATCCATCTACAGCAGTGGTTCCCAAACTGTTTTGTTTGGGACCCAAACTAGTGAAAATAGCAGTGAAAATAGCTGATCTAAAGGTTCACAACGTCACGACCGAGACTCAAGAGATTAGACGTGTGCCCGAGACCCAAACTAGTGAAAATAGCAAACCTACACATCCTGTAGATCGGCTATTTTCACTACTTTTTTATTCATGGAATTTCTTGATTTGTTTGAAAAAAAAAAAAAAATTACCCATAAAGATTGGTCCTTGACCCACTAATGGATCCTGGTCGACCCACTGTTTGGAAACCGGTGATCTATGGCAGTGGTTCTCTGTGGGTTCCTGTAGGGGGTCTAAATTGACCCTTACAAGTCTGTAACTCTGACAGTGTACAAATGTACATTTGTACACTATCAGAGTTGAGGGGAGACCTTGAAATGTGAACGTTTGAGAAACACTGATCTATGGTGCGTGTGTGTGCTGTGGTTCCTCACCCTCGTGCAGGAAGGTGAGGTCTTTCTTGACCACGGGGAACAGGGGGATGATGGGCGGCTGCATGCTCTGGCTGCTCAGCACGTTGCGGTACTTGGACATGTTCCTGGACGGGTCGAACACGTCCTGCAGGTCCGAGAACAGCTTCTCGTACTTGCTGGGCAGCTTCTCCCACGTGCTCCGCAGGCGAGCCACCGGGGCCAGGTTCAGACCACTGCAGGAGGGGAGAGGGAACGGAAAGAGGAGAGAGAGGGGGTGAGGGTGAGGGGGTGAAAGGGGTATGGATGGGGAAGGAGGGAGTGGCAGAAAGATGAGGAGAGATTGAGAGAGAGCACACAGGAAACCGGGAGAAAGGGACACACAAGGGGAGAGGAGGAGGAAAAAGCGACGGAGGCGTGAGGTAAACAGAGATGCAGGGAAAACGGGAGAACGGGCAGAGGTGATGACACAGGAAAGAGAGACACGAGAGGAGATAAGAGGGACGGAAGGGAGGTGGAAAAGGATGGATGGACAGAGAGAGAGAGAAACAATGGTTAGCTGCAAGTTAAGCAATTTGTCTCTGGTCTGGTATCGCATCACTACATCCTACACTAGGGATGGGAAAATACTCGATATTATTGTTTATCGTGATAAAAAAACACTCAACGTGGAGAATTAATTTATTGTGATATCGTCCTCCGTCATGCACTGGGATTAATTCACCTTTTATTTGCTGAGGTGCATACCCGGTACCACTTAAACCCTCTATAACTGGTCAAATGTACTTGTAATATACGTACGTACTTGATACAGTCTTTTTTTCACTCTATCAAATGTCTTTGCCAAAAAATAGACGAGAGCTTGTAGATCTGCTATTTGTTGGCAAACGTTCCGCCCCAGGATAATGGATTTTGATTATCGTGATAATATCGTAAACAGCGATTTCTTTTGTCACAATAATCGTGATATGACATTTTCATATCGTCCCATCCCTATCCTACACACACACACAAACACACTGCTCTGAATGCGAAACCCTGAGAGGAGAGGAGAGGAGAGGAGAGAAGAGGGGACACTACAGACAGCGTCAGAATAGTGGACAGAAGACATGAGATCAGAACAGTAAATATAAAAAGCAGAGAATGCGCCAGAACATAACGTCACAAAAAAAAAAAAAGAGCTGAGGTCAGAAGCTTTTAACTGTAAGGGAGGAAATCAAATCACCACAAAACAGCTCAGAGGAACGCTACAATTATCTCCTCTGATTCCCTCACGATTAGAGCCCTGAGCACGCAAGCACACAAACAAAATCTAAACCAGACATAATGTACGTAAAACATTAGATGTTTTTTTTTTTTGAGGGGGGGGCATCAGATTTTAAGTAGCAGTCTGTTCTACTACTTTTACCAGGCACTTGTCTTGCACACATAGACATCAAAGGGGGCTTGAGCCCCTGCCCCTTTATCCGTCTGTAAAAAGTGCCCTCTCCAGACCATGACTGCAGTTTTTACTATGGTGAAAGAAATGCAAATGTCCCTCTTTCCATGCCATGCCTGAAGGCAGCGTTCAAGATAATTGCCTTGTCCAAACTCTCCTGAACTTGAATTCAGCATCTTATGTTGAAGGAATTGCCCTCTCTGTGTAGAAATCCATGCCGTTACGCCACATCTCCAGTATTGACTTGATTATGCTTATAGTTCAGTGTGGTATCAAGCATCGAAAATAGACGACCTCCAAGCTCACAACGCGTTGCAGCACGACACGTTGTGAGCTTGGAGGTCTGCTATTTTCGATATTTCCACCAAAAGGCCCTTTTAGAAATTTCAGCCCCTGCCTCTCTAAAATTCTCTGCACATCCCTGACTTTTACAGAGTAACTGAATATTAGATGGAACAGGTTGTGATAACATTCAGAGGGAACCGATACAGCCCTCTCCGTGAGTAGAGGAAATGTAAGAAAACGGTGTACTTCCTTAGATTTGTTTTGACAACAGCACAGCGCTCAATGTTTCCAAGCTGGTCATCTCAAGCTAGAATGAAAGACTGTCAAGGCAGTGTGTGTAATACCATGAAATCAACAAGGTTACGGACAGGTCCATTCAGTTGCATTTGTACAGACACTCTCAGAGTTACATTTACTGTGTAGAATAGATGTCACGTTTCATGAGGCTTCGGGCCACTCTTTCTGCTCAGCGATGTCATGTTTTCAATCCCACTCTGCAGTCTGTCTCTCTCTCTGCGTATTCATGCTCACTTTCAATTCAATTGGCTTTATTGGCATGATAACGCATACATTTACATTGCCAAAGCGGAAGTGTACAAAATACAATACGATCAATACCAGTAAGACTCCCTAATCGGGAGATAAGCGACCGTAGGTCACTTATCTCCACAAATAGGGCAAAAATGTGTTTTGCCAAAATCTTCCTGATCCATGTTGATGACATGAGTGTAGACATACTGTGTAGTGATTTTCGTGATTTTAGGGCAAAATCTGTAGGAGCAGTGTTCAAAAATGTGTTTTTAAAAATCGGCCTGGAGGTGGCGCTATATGGGAGAGATTCATGTTGATGGGATGAGTGTAGACATACTGTGTACCGATTTGCGTGATTTTAGGGCAAAAATTGTAGGAGCAGTGTCCAAAAATGTGTTTTGCAAGAATCGGCCTCATGGTGGCGCTAGAAGAGGGCCATGTGAGAAATGAGGGGTGGGGTCTCCGCGCCGGCAAGGCGGACGAATAGGTACCGGCCCCGGGTGTACAAAATACAATACGATCAATACAATCAATACAATACAATACAATCAAAACAAAATATGCACAATTGAAGGGAGTAGAACAGTTTTCATGTATTGAGGTTACTCAATACAGCAGGGATATACGGTACACAATGGTTATTAGTCTTTAAGGTGGTTGTGTTCCATTTGATATCCTTCTCCTATCACAGAAGCTCACGAATCTTGCTGCTGTGTTTGCACATTTCTCTCTCTCTCTCTCTCCGCATATTCATCATGCTCGCTCTCTCTCTCTGCATCTTCTTTCTCTCTCTCTCTCTGTCTCTCTTCCTTGGATAATAATAATGAATAACTACACAAATCTTGCAGGGGGTCCTCCTTGACACAGAGTATTGTCAGATGGGTGTTCAAATACATATTAATTTGGGGGGGACCTTGACATGAGCAGGTTTGAAACCACTGGTATATAATGTACAGCACACACCTGTGGACTGATCACAGGTGTGTTTCACTGTACAATGCAAGCTCAGCAACAGGCAGACACAACCTGTAGCTCTCTGGGGCCCAGGGGAGAGAGGATGGACAAGACAACCTTTAACACAGTTTCTAGTTACTGTGGGTGAACTGTTGTTGAACCCATCATGATGTGTTGCTTGCGAGATGAAGAAATAACCCAGGATAGCTTTGTGCATTGTCATGCATCTTTCATTGAATGTCATTCATAGTTCATTGTTAAAGGGACAGCGAGTGCACCATTAAAAAGGCATTGTACCAGAGTTAGCCAAGCTGCTCATTTACATTTGTTGTCCCCGAGTCGGTAGACAGCAAAACAACACTGCAGAGAGTATAGTACTGTACACTACAACAACGCTGTTCCATGAGTCCAGGACAACTGGCTGGACCGCCACCTTCACGAACCAAAGAGCGCCACCCTTCGGCCAAAATGTCTACTGTGCTCGTCTTGCATGAAAGACATCGGAAGGGGCGGATTTCCGCGAGACTTGCCGAGCACCCGCATGCTCCTCGGAGGATGTGCCCTACTGTTTTTGGTGACCTAATTATCTCAATCACTTTGTATCTCTTATCCCACTTTCTCTCTCTTCTTATTTTATTCTCCCTACCCCGATCCCCCCGGCTCGCTCACTCACTCACTCACTCACACTCTCTCTCTCTCTCTCTCACACACACACACACACACACACACACACACACACACACACACACACACACACACACACACACACACACACACACACACACACACACACACACACACACACACACACACACACACACACACACACACACACACACACACACACACACACGCAACTGCCACCCTCTAGCGTTCGCATTTTATATCATATTCAGATCTTATATGCATATATTCTCCAACACTGAGTATATCTCAATCCACGGCCAATCGCCATCCATCTACAGGAGACATGTGACACACGAGTTATAGACATGTGTTTTGTTGTCTGCAACAAGCTCACAACACATCGAATTGCGTTGCGTTGTTAGCTACAAAGTTTTTTTGCCTTTCTTTAAATCACGTCCACTAGTGCTGTGGGAGGGAGGGAGGAGTACAATTTGCTGTAAAAGTCCTATCGCACTCAGTAGCACAAACATGTTTGATGTTGTTGCAACGTCATAACTTCAGGAATTATGCGTATTCGGCTGTACACACACAGAGACGCGATGGCGCCGTCTTCAGATCGATTCGCTCTGGGAGCCGGTTTCAAAGATGTGCTTCGGGCACCCAAGACACCATCTCTGTGTGGTAGAAAGGTCTAAACGATAAAGAACTAGTGCGGAATCACCCAAATTCGTTTTCGTCTGGACACCGCCTCAGTCTCACTGGGAGCTGGGTTAGACTGCATGGTAACAGGGAGCTGGGTTAGACTGCAGGGTAACAAGGAGCTGGGTTAGACTGCATGGTTCCAGGGAGTCGGCTGCTTCCAGCCTAAGACGGTCGATGATCTGAGAGTTCCACGGCAGCCTGAGGAACGGCTCATTAGACACCATTTAAACGTACCTTCAAGATGGGTACAGAGGGAGACTTGTGCACATACACACACACACACATTACGAGACTCTGTGCGAGAGTTTGCTTGAAAGACACAGACACAAGCACGCATACGCACACACATACACACACGCGCGCGCCCACAGAAGAGCACTGGTTCTCAATGTGGGCTCGAGGGACCCCTAGGAGTACTAGAGGGGGTACCAGAGGGTACCCCCTCTAGTATAGTGTGAAATCCCTATTCATTTATTGTTTAAATGCTATCAAATGGGGGTCTGTGTGGCCTAAAGCTTATTAAACTCCTCCAAATCCTTGAAATGGAAACAAAGTTTGACAAGCACTGCTGCAGTGTCTCCAGGCAGACAGTGTGTGTCCATATGGCCGAAGAGGACAGCCTGCTGGGAGGAGGCTGTTCAGAGAACATGGAGGTCACACACTCCTATACCCGACTGTCTGTCGCCCGTTTAACAGCAGAGAACACAATGTTACAGCACTGCAGGGGGTCTTACTCTTAACACCTTAAACCCCTGTAGTCTCAGAACTGGACATGAGGTACAGCTTTACTTTGACCACTTTTTTCCCGTCTACACCAAATCTTCTTCTAATTCTTCTTCTTTCGGCTGATTTTCATCAGGGTCGCCACAGCGGATCATCAGTTCCTATATCGGGTTCTGTTTTCTGTGTCTTCCCGCCACTAAATTGACACCAGGGGTTCAAGTGGTTAAACCATAGCTTAGGGTACGCTTACTGTATACGTTTTTGAGCAGTGCTCCTGGCAGGGGCTAAGCTCCAACATCTGGCTTTGTCCGTTTGTCCAAAGTTTGTTGTACGCCCAGGGGTCAACATCTGGCCTACATCTTTGCACAAAGCTCCCAAAGTTTGTTGCACGTCCATGGTCACAATGACCAAGCTTTGCGCCGCTAAATGAAATAAACTCATAAACGTCACCGCTCACTTCACACTAGTAGGTGTGATTTTTATCATATATTTCTCTTTCACATACCGGTGGCAGCGAAAACCGTTCAAGGCCATTCAAGGGGTCTTGCTTAAGCACACGTCGGTGCGTGGCCCCCGGGAGGAGCCAGGGATCGAACCAGGAACCTTACGATTCCAAGACGGACGCTCTCCACCTCCTGAGCCACTGCCGCAGCTAATGAGAATATGCTCCGTCCTCTTCAGCGACAACACACTGCACGTCACAGTACCAAAACACTGCTATACTGATAGAACACACTGACGCAGTGTTTAGACAGCAAAGGCGGGGCTACAGAGAGACAGAGAGACCACGACAGACTTCAGAATAATTACTGTCAGCAGAGAGAGAGAGAGAGAGAGAGAGAGAGAGAGAGAGAGAGAGAGAGAGAGAGAGAGAGAGAGAGAGAGAGGCGGTACAACTGAGGTCATACTCTGTCTCTGCTCTCACACATCAAACAGCCCTGAAGACAAGTGACGCATGATAAATGCAAATGTTCAGTACAATACAGAATACATGCACACATAACACACACACACACACACACACACACACACACACACACACACACACACACACACACACACACACACACACACACACACACACACACACACACACACACACACACACACACACACACACACACACACACACACACTTACTTTCCCATACACTGGCGTGAAAACGATTATAACAGCAAACCCATATGCATACATGCACACATGACCACACAGCCATGCATGCACACTAAATACACCACACACACACAGACACACACACACAACATTCATCCCATAAACAGGCTCCCTCCCTGTGGGTTGGGGCCGTTTACGGCGGGGCCCGCGGTGAAGGCCCAGCTCAAACTCCCATCCATCCACAGCCCCAAACCACAGAGAGCAGCCTGGATTAACAATAACAACAAACAATAAGTGAGCCCGTCGCCGGGGGGATGTGTGTGTGTGTGTGTGTGTGTGTGTGTGTGTGTGTGTGTGTGTGTGTGTGTGTGTGTGTGTGTGTGTGTGTGTGTGTGTATTACTGTACTTGAGAGGCCCCAGCCGCCACACTGTCCCCACAGATGTAGTAGAACTTGAGAAAGACACATTGTGAGGACATTTTTCCTAGCCATTAAAAGATAAATCACTTTTTAGTTAGGCTTACTAGTTGGGGTTAAGATTAGGCATTTACAACTTAAGTTTCGGGGGTTGGAGTTTTGTCCGATTTAGTTCTGCGCCAGTGTCGTGTACGTGCCGAAATGAGCAGGTCTACAAACACGCGCGACACGTCATGCCCAACATTTTTTGTAAAGATTGCATTCACAAAATCTCTGTCCTAAATGTTTATGTCCTCCCAAGTATAGTACAACAAATGTGTGTACGCGTGTGTGTGTGTGTGTGTGTGTGTGTGTGTGTGTGTGTGTGTGTGTGTGTGTGTGTGTGTGTGTGTGTGTGTGTGTCTTGAAGGCAGACAGAAGGAGCCAGATCCAGTGCGGTCAGAGGGGAATGGGTTGATGCAATGATCCGGAGGCAGAGAGAGGCGGAGGGGGACAGACTGTTGGGGGGGGGGTGTTCTCCAGGGGGTACAGACTCAGCCTCATTATGGAAGGTGGGGGGGGGGAGGATGCTCACATACGCAGACAAGCAGGTTCCGTATGCATGCAAAGCTGTACATGCATGCTGCTCCTGCAAACACGCACAAATGTACATGCAGGGGGCACGGATTGGGTTCCTCCTGGGAGAGCAGACTGGAACTCATTATGGATATATACTGTAGATTGTGCTCACATACGCAAACAGCCAGGTACACATTTAATGCTGTAGTGCAAGGGTCTTCAACAGGGGGTCCGGGACCCCTAGGGGGTCCTCAGAGTTACTGACTTTTTTCTCCTTTTTTATATTAACCACTTGAACCCTAGCGTCCATATTCTGAGGACTGTAGCCGAAAATATCTTGTAGATCGGCTATTTTCGGCAAAGAGGTTTGGTGTAGAGGGGAAAAAGAGCAGACTAAGTACAGATTGAAAGGTCAAGTTTATTAAGTATTGACGGTTCAAGTGGTTAAATATCTGAAAACACACATTGACATGAATCCAAAATACACTGATGATCGTGCTGTCAAACAATGAAACTATATGGAATCTATGAAAATGTTGTTGGGGTCCCTGCTTCATATCTCTCTCAGCTAAGGGGTCCCTGGCCTGAAAACGTTGAAGACCCCTGCTGTAGTGTACATGTATAGTATGCTTGTGAAATGTGCAAGCGCACACACACACAAAATACAGCATACGGTCACACTTGCACACACGCCATAAACCCGCAAGTTTATAGAAGAAGACATAAAGACACACATGTACATTTTCAGACCGTGAAATCACTTGCATGCATGCATGCATTCACCCACCCTGCACACACAAACACGAACACAGCAGTCCCACCTGATGATGGCGAACATGGAGTTGAAGTTCTTGCACTCGCGGCAGTGCAGGGCGATCTTGATGAAGTGCTTGACGATCTTCATCCTCTTCAGGGTGTTGGCCTCCTTCAGGATCTCCGTGGCCACCCAGAAGGTCTCCTGGTTGATCACCTCCTCGAACTGCTTGAGGTGACCGCTGCCCGTCGCAGAGTCCAGTTTGAACAGGTCATCCACGTACCTGGGGAGAGAAAGAGGAGAGAGAGAGAGAGAGAGAGAGAGAGAGAGAGAGAGAGAGAGAGAGAGAGGGAAGGAAGGAAGGAAGGAAGGGAAATAAACAGGCTTCAATTGGCAGGGAGGGAGGGATTGGGGGGTCCATGCCCCGCCTTTTGATATCGCCCGCTCTCCGCATTAATTGTTATGGTTATAATGAATTGCATTTTATAGCGATTTTTCTAAGTACTCAAAGCGCTTTACAATGGTTCATTCATACATTGGGAGGTGAAGCGGCGAACAGTCGATGCCGGCATCATCACTTCCCACACCAATGGTGGCAAGCTAGCACCAAACGACTCGTCGGAGGCAATGTGGGGTTCAGTGTCTTGCCCAAAGACACTTCGACATGTGGACAGGAGGAGGCCGGATTCGAACAGCAGACCTACGGATCATTGGACAACCTGCTGAACCTCCTGAGGTTCGACATTTATGGTTGATAATATCACACTTGAATAATTTAAAAAATATATATATTAAAAATAAATGAAAAAACATGGCCAACTCACGTATTAGGAGGGCAGTATGTCTGATAACAAGTAGGTCGGGAGTGGCTTATTGTCGGTATCAGCCGGAACACACAGGAGTCTGTCCCCGTTACAATGCGCTCAATCTGGCTAGCCATTGTCAAAGAAAAGGTCGATCCTTTTCACTTGACTGGAGCTCAGTTGTAACTCGAGCCCAGTTAGTCTGTTCTTGAGAGACTACAATGCGCTAGACCCCTGGGAGATGGATAGCTGAGGTGGAGCGCCACACCTACCATCAGCTCCCAGTACTTGCCGCACACAAGCCATGCAACTCGTACGCCGAGTTGGCGGTGCCCAGGATCGAACCCATAACCTTGTGGTCTAAAGGCGAGAGCTCTACCGACTGAGCTACCCGGACAAATAAAATGAATGATGAATGATAAAATGCATATCAAATATCTATCTGTCCCAGGGGCTCCCAAAAGCCTGATCAGACATTAACTAAATGTTTTTTTGTTTTTTTTGGTCAAGATGTATTTCCCCCCCTAAAAAGCTATCCCTGGAGATAGAGTACATGTGGAGATTGAGTTTGCGGTCAGTTCAAATCAGGCTCTTTGATCAGGAGCAGATCCTATTTCAGCAACGAATGCTATTAAAGAACCTCCCAGAGCCAGAGCACGGAGCTCCCCAACGGCAGGGAGATACAAATTGAGGTCAGGGAAATTGGCGGCGACCTTTGAGCAAAATGTGGAGCAGCGGTGTACTAAAGATTAAAGGAGGAGTTCACACCAAACTCACACCACATTCCAATCAATGACTTGTTGAAATGGCAATAAATTATTGAATCATCAAAGTATTTCCTCTGGAAAAGTCAACAAGAAGGACAATACTTAGAAAGCCTTCATTATAGTGGCTATCTTGTATCTTGTATGTTCAAAATCGTCTTTTTTTGTTTGTTATCATTTTAAAAATGATTTAAAGTAGTGCAAATAGATAATCTACAAGTACACAACGTTTCGCACAGTGAGACGCTTGTGCTTGTAGATCTGCTATTTTCACTAGTTTTGTATGATGAATTTAATTTACGGAAAAAAGGAACACATTTGAAACTTGGAGATACAAGGTTTCTGCCCGACAGTTGACGTTAAGTCACATCTCACATTGTGCTTGACACGCTGTACTGCCTAAAAGCTCATAAGCACACCGTCTCCCCATGGCCAAGCAGGGATTCCCACTTGAAAGACCAGTGGGACACCGGGGTTTGAATCCCCGATTCCCCGGGCAGGACATGATGGAACGTACAGATTGTGGCTTTTTAACACTCAGCATTTCTCAGTGGTGCTACGGTACTCTGCTGTACGTACTCTGTGGACTCGATGTTCCTGAAGAGATCAAAGTCTCTCATGGAGAGCTGGGCGGCCACCTCCACTGTGCTGAGCTGCAGCAGCGTGATGTGACTCTCCCTGAGGAGGTCCTGGGCGTCCTCGTCCGAACACAGCGTCTCCGTCTCCATGTTGTTCTTCAGGTAATACCTGCAGCAGGAGGAGGAGGAGCAGGGAGGGAGAGATGGGATGGTTATATGGGTTTTAGACCAGTGTTTCTCAAACTTTCACATTTCAAGGTCTCTCCTTAAAGGACAACTTTGGGAAGGGAGGATTGTCATTAAGAGAAAATAAAAGATGAGTGTTAAAATGTTTTCATTTACTGCTTTCTATCGTTATAGTGATTTTAACGAGTTTGATTTCAGTGGGTGGGGGCATGCGTACAAGTGGCTAAATATGTATTTTTAGACACATTCCCAAATGCACCACAATCTTACATGGCTTATGGGGGCTAGTAGTGTTACTGTAAATAGTAATAAAGAAATCGCTGGCTTATTGTGTCTAAAAATACATATTTAGCAGTAAATGAAAACATCTTTTCTCTAATTACGATCTAAAATATTAACCCTTGTTGTAAAAAAAAAACAAAGAGAGAGAGAGCAATTGAAGCAATTTCTCTCTTAAGCCTAGTTCAGACCAAAGATCTGCAATGAGACCAAACCGTCTCAAGTCCCATTTATACTTCATCGTATAACGGTGTTGTGTGCCGGAAATTGCTGACCAGCAAGAGATGCATGGCACACATCTAAGCATTAGAAGGTTGTGGAGACAAATTGCAGTGGTGGGAATAACCCTATAGGTGTGATGTTCCATACTGCAGCTGGCAGGGAGTGCATCCAACCAACAGGGGGTCATTTCTTATAGCTCATAATGTGTTGCTGTGCTGTTTATAAATCTAATGCTTTCCTGCCATCCACCCCCCTCCCTATGGCTCCTAATGGAGCACTAATGTGCCCATCCCTGGTACACGGCACTATATGTCAAGTGGCTATAAGTTGTCAGAGTGCCAACGTTGTCACTGGAAACTGTGGACACACACTTAAAATACCAGAGGAGAGGTGGAGACGAGAGGATTAATGACACAGTGATGCGAAATAGAACTATGGAACTGGCCAGGGTGAGAGCACTGGAACTATGCCACTGGAACTGACTCCAAGTCAGAAAGGCGCGTGCGTGCGACGTGCGTGCGTGCATTGGGGAAATCCCCTGGCCATGGGTTTTGGCAGCGTGTATAAATCGTGGTGCAGGGCATGACTATTCCCTGCCAGATTCACTCCAGAAAGACAAAGAAAGAAAGAAAGAAAGAGCGAGAGAGAGACTTGTATCTCTCTTGTATAGCATTGTATGTCTTTATACTGTACAGTATGTCTTGATTAATTGAATACACAGGACCACAATGGAAACAAGCCCCAAGGGCTGTATGTGTCATCCTTTTGGCATTATTGTATTACATTATGTGTATTTTATTGCAACCGTAGTTTACTGTCAGAACCGGCAAAGAGCAGGGATAACGCCTGGCACTGTGGTTCCCCTGACACATCACTGAGACATCACAGGTGACATCACAGTGATGGCAGATACTCAGAACAGGGATCTCCATATATGGGCATAAACAGGTGACATCACAGTGGTGTGGCTGGTTCAGACAGGGATCTCCATGTATGGGCATAAAAGGGATCGTATGTTGTGATGTCATGGGAACCGCTCTATGCAAATATATGGAGATTGATCTCCTCAATATTAAGCCCATATCTAACAGGACTTCATATCCATATATGGGGAACTGGTCCGATATACATCACTGGCCAGACGGCCAAGACATGGCCCTGAGGCGTCTTACTAGTTGTATTGTATCAATCAAACTGTGTGTGTGTGTGTGTGTGTGTGTGTGTGTGTGTGTGTGTGTGTGTGTGTGTGTGTGTGTGTGCGCGCGCGCGCGCGCGTGTGTGTGTGCGCCCGTGTGTGTCCGTGAGGTTAAGAGTGAGAGCGAGTGAGAGCGAGTGCGAGATAGAGAAAAGGAGAGAGGGAGAGGTCAAGCAAAGAGTGAGCGAGACAAAAAGCATTAGTGTACGAAAAGAAATAAAGACCGGAACAAAGCAATTTCTCTCTTAGGCGTGATCGTCCATATAGTGTACTGTAGCTTCCTGGCAGTGATCCACTGTATGTACAGTATGCTTACATCTACAATAAACTGCTGATGCGTTTCACCCAGTGCAGCCCAGTTGTCCAGCCGCGATCAGCCAGGGACGATGTTCCCAGTACCCATGGAGCCAACAACACCTTGTATGGTATTGTGTGTGTGTGTGTGTGTGTGTGTGTGTGTGTGTGTGTGTGTGTGTGTGTGTGTGTGTGTGTGTGTGTGTGTGTGAATAATTCCTGCCATGCCGTGCAGTCTGCAGAGCCCCGGCTACAGTCAGAGGATGAAATATTCATGCTAACCTAGTTGGGATGAGTCTGATGTGGTAGCGCAGGAGACAAGGAGAAGTGGAGAACAGGAAGGGAGAGGCCATTTTAAGATTATTAGTCTCACGCTGCTTTTATTATCCTCATTTGGTTTCCAAGTCACACTCCAATCCCACTGACTCAGTACACGTGTGTAACTCATTCCTACTTTGGAGGAACATCATGGGGGGAAATTGTCTGGGATGTCAGTCCATTGATTAGTTTGACATGTTTTAAATGGTGCATTTATATACAGTAGCACCTTTATCCAAGGCGCTTTACAATGATTGTGCATTACATTAACCCTTTCACACACACATGCATACACAGATGGCAGAAACCATGCGAGGCTCATCGGGAGCAACTAGGGGCTCAGTGTCTTGCTCAAGGAAACTTCTTCGACACTAACTCTCGGGGAGCAGCCACTATACCTGCTGAGCCACTGCCGCCCCTCAAAGATACAGATTTACTGTACTTAAAAAAGAAAAGAAAAAAAAGTTATATTAATTTGTGACCCGTGTGAAGCACCCGTTAACCGTGTACTGGTTAAGTCACTCAACCTGGGGCGACCACTTAGTAATCTTGCTGGTCTAGGATTCAATGATGTCCCTGAAGCCTTTCCCTCTCTACCAGATCTATCAAACTTCTATCTCAGCACAGGACATTTTAATTTTACAAAGAAGAGGTGAGGACTGGAGACTGATGCATGCACCCTCATTCTCTCACCCACTCAACGCTATGTGCCCATGCAGCAACCGTCTCTTTACCTGCCGTTGAGCTGGATGCGGTCGGCCAGCTTGGAGAGCTGGTCAGGGAGCCGCCGCTGTTTGATAACGCCCTCGGGGCTGACGGACACCTCGCACAGCGAGTAGGTCTCCGGCGAGGCCAGCAGGCCGAACTCGTTGACGGTGTGCGACACCACGTCCTTGGCCGTGGTGTCCTTGCTGATGATGATGTAGCAGCTCTGCTGGTCGGCCTTGAACACGCGGATCACCTGGTCCGGGATGTCTGGGGGAGAGAGAGGAGACCAGGGGGTTGGTGGATAAAATCCATTCATTACTTTGCTGAAGGAGAGGAATAGGCTAAAATGGCTGAATATGTGGATGTGTGGATGGACCAACAAGTAGGAGAGGCAGACACACAATCAAACAGGTAGTGAAAAGGTGTATTTACTGCTTCCTGGGGAAGAGGAAATTACATTTTTTACCCAGCAAATGGCTGCTCAGATGAGCACATGAGAGAGCTGTTAAGTGTCTTGCTAAGAGAGAAACTCCTGCCTGCGTGCTTGTTTTGACAATAGATTAATCAGACCATAGATGAGGGAGCCATTTGTTACTACTGTCTAAGCATCAAATAACGAATAAGTCTCATTAAAGGTTTAGAGAGAGAATGAGAGAGAGAGAAGATGGAGAGAGCTTTAAAACAATGAACCATGCATGGTTGTACACAGCCAGTGAGCTTGCGTGACTGATATGAGATAGATTAAGCCGTCAGAGAGCTTTTTGTTGGGCACTTAATGACTCAAAACCAAAACAAATCATGTAGAAAAGGGGTGACAAAGCTGGAAAGAGAGTGACAGAGAGAAAGAGTGTGTGAGTGTGACTGATTAATTTGTCCCCATGCATGTTCTCTTGCACACAGACATAAAAACGATGTGTGTGCGCACACACACAGATAACTGCACTAACAAAACATGGACACACACACACACACACACACACACACACACACACACACACACACACACACACACACACACACACACACACACACACACACACACACACACACACACACACACACACACACACACACACACACACACACACACAAGCATGAGAAGCATGTTCAATGATCCATGTGCCATTATACTCATTCTCGGCAGTGAATTGTTTGTGTGTATAGTACTGTACATGTGTGTATGAGCCTGTGTGTAAATGACACAGAAAGGGGGGAAATAGAAGAAGGGGAAGAGAGCCTCATAACTGCCATCTTTATCATTATTATTATAACAGCAGCGCGATCAGCAGGAACAAATCACTGATCCCCAAGCCAATAATGCGAAGATGAGAGAGAATGATTCACTATAAACGACAGGCAATCATTCACACTCCAGGCTGCTTAAAGAGATGTATGTGCGACGTGCGTATGTACCGTATGTAGAGTACAGTGCGACAGGGCTGGCCATATTTAATACTGGAGAGTGGAGACAGGCTCTTAACTGGCCTGAACGTACGTGAGCAACTCATCCAGAGAAGCCATCACCATAAACAACACATCATTTAACCATCTAAAAAAACATGGGACTGTTTATTTACAGACCGCCAATGGAAATCATCCATCGACTCTGGCCAGAGATTCATTCTAAACACAAAAAGGCATGTATTTCCCAGACAGGAGGGGGAGGGACAGCGTTCAGGGTTGGGAGTAGGGGTGTCGCTAGTCAGGTTTTCGCAAACACAGCACTGCGGGTTGCCTGTACCATAGTTCCCACAAGCTCTCATCATCTCATCTCATCTCGTCCGCCAAATATTTACCCGCTCTCTCTGTCACACGGACGCAAGAGATGAATTGCACGTTGAGGCGGTCGGGGTGGGAAGGGTGCAGGAACCCAGCAGAGAGGAGAGGAGAGGTGGGGGAAGAACTGTGCAGTCCAGACGTATGAATGTACAAATGAACATGTGTTCAGATTAAGGCTGGGACTTTAACTGATTCATTTAGATAAATTAATTACAGAAAATGAACGGCCAACAGACAACAAACCCCAGTGCATGCAATGGGAGAAGAAGACAGTCAGACCGCCTGTTTGCTTGGCCCATTGGATGGGAACATTTCAATTAGAAAACTTGTTTTATACAAATATATATATATTTAATTGCCTCTCAGGTCAAATATTTATATGCGATTAAACATGCGATTAATTTCCATTCATTAATTACAAAGCCTCTATTATTTTTTTTCCTTTTTTTTTTTCTTCTTTTTTTAATCGAGTCCCAGCCCTAGTTCAGATACTGGATAGAAAGACTGCAGTTGATGGGATGAAGGCATGGAAATTGAATTGAAAATAACTACTTTTAACTTTCAACTTTAAAAAATAGCTCATAACGAACGGTGAGCTTGTAGAAAGGCTATTTTGATCATATGACGTAAGTAAGTAATATGGCTGAAATGGTTAAAGGAAGGCAAGGGAGCACATTAACTGTGACACAAACACACACACACAAACATTCACAAAACACTGACATTGAGGGTATTTATACTTACAGTAGAGTCCCAAGGCTTGGCAAGCAGTAAGGAGGGCCAGAAACAGGAGGAAAATAGAGAGACAAAGAGCAAAGGAAAGGAGTCAAGGACAGTGAGATAGAGAGAGAGAGAGAGAGAGAGAGAGAGAGAGAGAGAGAGAGAGAGAGAGAGAGAGAGAGAAATAGAAGACAGAAAGAGGGGAAAAAAGAGAAAGGACAAAGTTGTTGGAAACATTACAGAAGGGAAAAGCCTCTTTCTCTTTACATTGGTCTGTCCATGGGAAAGTAGAGGAGCGCTGTGAATGACTCATCTTGTCTACAGTCTAACATCTGCCTCGAATCACAGCCGCGGACAGTGAATGACAAACAAAAACCACAGAGAGAGAAACATGAATGAGGCTAAGAAATGTATATGAAAGAGAAAGTGGCGAAGGGAGGGAGGATAGGAAATGAAGAGACATGGAAGAGAGAGCGAGCGAGAGAGAGAGAGAACACAGAGGAGCAATGCGGTTTTAATGTCGTAACCATAATAAACAATCACAGACACACATCTGAATTTCCCCAATGGGATCAATAAAGGTCTATTTATACGGGCACTGTATAACCATAACGAAAAAGAAAATATATATATATATATATAAATACAGCAACACACAAACAGTCCCACAGGCAAACATCTCCCTCTAAAAGCTGAGAACAATAACGCAATATCACTGCAAAAAACGGCCCATAAATTATGTAAACTGGCAGTCCATCTCTCTGCTTCATCTCTGAATGGAATCCTGAACCAATTTGTGTGTTTGTCCATGTGTCACTGTTGTTCTCCAAGCTCTCAACAAAAACCCATAATTATGTCCTCAATGTCCTGACTTCATTGGGCAGTAGGTAGTGTTGTAGAGCCTATCTAGCATTGGTTATCAGAGTGGGGTCCTTTTGGGGGTTCAAGGTGGTCCCCAGCAAAAGGAGGAACCATTTAAACACTTAAAGGGGTGGTGACATCCAAAAATAAATTTTGAGTTTTTTATGCTTTTTTTAATGTTCCCTGGCCTCAATTACACAAAAAAAAACGCAACTTTTGACATGCAGTGGTTTTCCTGCTATCTGTGTGTTTGTGCCGGTTTCTGCATAATGAGTCTCAAACGCGCAGTTCATTGGATACTGGACTCATACGTCGTCAGTCCTCCTCTCTCCCAGTCTCCCTGTCTGTATTTCTCCCATAGAGTTATTTCTCCACAGCCCAAGTTTTGAGGAAGTGACCTCTTACATTATATCGTCCTTTAATTGTAAATATGGGCATATAAAATACATTTATCTATTCAAATATCTTATTTACATCAATATCCTTCATATCAAGTAGTCCGTTTATGCTTTAGTGAAATAATTAAAATCGCTATGTATTTGCGCACAGCGGAACCTCTCTCCTTCTTACCGACACTCTGTGTCGGCTGTGTCCGACTAACAGTGCACTGCTCCCCGGGGTAGAGCTAAGTGGAACCTCCCTCCTTTTACCGACACTCTGTCGTTGCTGTGACAGTGCACAGCGCACCCACACACACACACACACAGACAGACAGACAGACAGTAATGCGAGCAGACAGTAAAACGCTATAACACAAGCAATAGGTGTTTCTCTAAACTGAGGCATTTAGCCAAAATATGTTGCTATAACTACAAAGGACCATGACGTTTTTCTGCATTGCGGAGCGGAGCTGAACGTTACCGCGGCGCCGACGGTCTAAATTGAACTCCGCGAAGGTACATAGTAACCGCAGGGCTCCGGTAATGTATCGTTCCCGGGGTAAGAAAAAACACCCGCGCCTCGGCTCGTAATGACACAATTCCCCGCTGATCATGCAGACGCGTATGCCTCAGGCCAGGGCTTAGCTCAGCCTCTTTAGCTGCCATGGTTGTGTGTGTGTCTGTGTCACAGCCACTGTCTTGTGCGAAAGCAACAAAAAATGCGAGCACGCATCTCTGTGTGTTGGAGCCGGGGCGGCCGCAGATCTGTATGTGCGTGCGCGTGCGTGTGCGTGCGTGTGTGTGTGTGTGTGGCCACTTTGGGTACCATAGTTTGAGAATCGCTGTCCTATGAGGGCTGAAGTGATTGATTTGTATTAATAATCAAAATCTACAAAGTTACTAGTAACTAAAGCCTCCAAATGATTGTAGTGGAGAGATAAAGTGCATTTGCCTCTGAGATGTAGTGGAGTAGAAGTATAAGAATTGAACATTGGAAAGGGTTAGGGTTAGGGTTAGGGCTAATACTCAAAATTGTACTCAAGTACATGTACTTACTGCACTATAGGCCTACTAATATTTATTTTGTTAGAATGAGTGGGAGAGAGAGGCTCCCCTGGTGGTGAGTTTAGAGTATTTCAGGTGACAGACCGTTTTTCATGACACCTAAACAGAGAGAGACACCATGGCTCCATGGAGTGGATTTTCAAGTTTAAACATTTTAAAACATGTTTTTAGGACCAGGGCAAAGACTTTTATGATTGGTAAAAACAGAATGTCATTTAACCTTTAAGCTCCATTCCTTTTTAGCTACTTCAGAAAAATGTTGTTTGTTTGACATATCTTATCTTGTCCCTGGCACAAGATCTTTTCAAATGAGGGTCTGCGGCAAAATACATTTTGGGGTCCTTGCCAATAAAATGTTTGAAAACCACTGTTTTAATGGACTCACAGAACCCATGGAGAGTCGCTGGTAAAGGGGGTGTATATAAGTAGAACAGAACATCCCACACAACACGCACACACACACACACACACACACACACACACACACACACACACACACACACACACACACACACACACACACACACACACACACACACACACACACACACACACACACACACACACACACACACACACACACACACACACACACACACACACACTACTTTGGAGTCTAATGGCAGGCTGTAGTACTGGAGGAGACGAATGGAAACCCTGGCTAATGGGGGATGATTAATGTGGTGCCATGTGTGATGTGTAGTGTACAGTATGTGTGTACTCTAAGTGTTGTGAGTTTGTGTGTGTGTGTGTATGTGTCTATGTTCCATACCCCATGTTGTGTCTATGTGACGTGTAGCGTGTGAGTGAGAGAGTGTGAGAGTGAGTGCACACGTGCACTACAGACATGTGACATATTGGTCTGCAGACTAAGAACGTGGGGGCGGGTGGTGATAAATTAGAACCATATTCACTCATCTCTCTCACTCAATTCAATTCAATTCAATTCAAAGGGCTTTATTGGCATGAGAAAACATACGTTTACATTGCCAAAGCAGAAATGTACACAATACAATACAATACAATCAGAACAAAATATATACAGGTGAAAACAGTTTTCATGCATCACGGTAACGTGCAGGCAGAGCAGTGATATATACAATGGTTTTTAAGGTGGTTGGGTTCCATTTGATATCCTTCTCTTATCACAGCAGCTCACGAATCTTGCTGCTGTGTTTGCACATTGTTTTACTTCCCCCAGCAGGTATGGGAGTTTTTCATCATTGGTCATATTTTGAAACTCTCCTTGGGTGGTTATGATCTGTGGGAAGTATGTGTCTCTGATGTCTTGGTACAGCGGACAGGTGGTTAGAAAATGTTGCTCAGTTTCCACTTCATTTTGTGTGCAGTGGGTGCAAAGTCTGTTTTCTCTAGGGAGCCAGGTATGCCTGTGACGTCCTTTCTCGATTGCAAGACTGTGCTCACTGAGTCTGTACCTAGTCAAGATTTTTCTTTGTTTTGGGTCGGCCACCTTGCTCAGGTATTCTGCCATGGTGTATTCTCTGTTTAGGGCCAAATAGCATTCTAGTTTGCTCTGCTTTTGGGTTGCTTCTCTCCAATGTGTCAGGTAGCTTTCTTTCTGCTGTTTTATAATTTGGTTTAGTCCAGTGAATTGTCTGTCTGGTGGCTCTGCTTGTGTTTGTGTACAGAGTTCCCGGACCAGTTGGCTGAGGGGGCATCTCTCTAGGGTTTCTCTGTGTGTGAGTGCCTTGTTATGAAGTGCATCTGGGTCACTTTCTTTTAAGTGGTTATAAAATTTGAATGCTCTCTTTTTTATTTTGATTATGAGAGGGTATCGTCCTAATTCTGCCCTGCATGCATTATTTGGTGTTTTCCGCTGAATTCTGAGAATTGATTTGCAGAATTCTGTGTGCAGGGTCTCTATTTGATGTTTGTCCCATTTTTCAAGGTCTTGGTTTGCGGCTGGTCCCCAGATCTCGCAACCATAGAGGGAAATTGGTTCTATCACAGAGTCCAGTATTTTTAGCCAGGTTTTTATTGGGATGTCTATTTTGATGTTCCTTTTGATGGCATAGAAAGCCCTTCTTGCCTTGTCTCTCAGGTCTTTTACAGCTTGGTTGAAGTTTCCTGTGCTGCTGATGTTTAGGCCAAGGTAGGTGTAGTTTTTTGTTTGTTCTAATGGGATTGTATTTAGAAAGAATTGCTGGTTTTGGCGGCTGGATCTCTTTTGAAATATCATGATTTTAGTTTTGGTTAAGTTTACTGTAAGGGCCCACGTCTGGGAGAATTTGTGTAGGAGATCGAGTTGCTGCTGCAGTCCTTCTTTGGTTGGAGACAGTAGCAGCAGGTCATCTGCAAAGAGTAAGCATTTGACTTCTGTTTTGCCTAGGGTGATGCCTGGTGCTGCAGACTGTTCTAGAGTTTTTGCCAATTCATTTATATATATATTAAAGAGAGTTGGACTCAGGCTGCATCCCTGTCTAACTCCCCGGCTTTGGGGGAAGAAGTCTGTGCGTTTTCCTCCTATTTTAACTGCGCATTCGTTGTTTGTGTACATTGATTTTATGATGTCATAGGTTTTTCCCCCGATACCGCTTTCCAACAGTTTGTACATCAGACCTTTGTGCCAGATTGAATCGAATGCTTTTTTGAAGTCAACAAAGCAGGAGAATAGTTTGCTTTTGTTTTTGTTTATTTGGTTGTCGATAAGGGTGTTGAGGGTGTAGATGTGGTCTGTTGTACGATAGTTTGGTAGGAAGCCAATTTGTGATTTGCTCAGGACGTTGCTTTCTGTGAGGAAATGTAGAATTCTGTGATTGATGATCATGCAGAGAATTTTACCGAGGTTGCTGTTTACACAGATCCCACGGTAGTTATTTGGGTCATATTTGTCACCACTCTTATGGAGTGGTGTTATCAGCCCTTGGTTCCATAAGTTGGGGAAAATCCCAGAGCTGAGCACGATATTAAGGAGTTTTAATATGGCCAGTTGAAATTTGAGGTCAGTGAATTTTATCATTTCATTAAGAATGCCATCAACACCACAGGCCTTCTTACTTTTTATTGTTTTTATTTTGTCTTGTAGTTCTTTTAGGGTGATTTGGGAATCTAATGGATTCTGATAGTCTTTTATGGCTGACTCTAGGTTTTGCAGTTTATCTTGTATCTGTTTTTGCTCTTTGTTTTTCTCCATTGGGCCAAAGAGGCTGGAAAAGTGGTTCACCCATGTGTCTCCGTTTTGGATGGGCAGTTCGTCCTGTTTTAGTTTGTTAAGTTTATTCCAGTTTTCCCAGAAACTGTTTGTTTGTATGGAGTCCTCGATATCTTGTAGTTGGTTTCTGGTGTGTTGATCTCTCTTCTCTCTTACTGTATTCTTGTATTGTTTCAGTGTTTCTCCATATTGGAGACGTGTGTTCTGGTTGTCTGGGTCTCTATGTTTTTGGTTTGATAGTTTCCTTAATTTACTCCTGAGATTCTTACAGTCGTTATCGTACCATTTATCGTTCTCATGTTTTTTCCTGGCTCTCCTATTTGATACCTTTAGGCTTGCTAATGAAGCTGTAAGGTCAAATATATTATTTAGGTCGTCTACTGCCCTGTTTACACTTTCGTTGTTTTCTTGATAGGTTTTTCCTAGGAACTGATCTAGACGTGATTGGACTTGTTTTTGCCTAATAGCATTTTGGAATGCTTCTAAACTATTTTCCTTCCATTTGTAGAGTTTTCTAACATTGTGTAGTTTGTTTGGTTTTTGTTTTTCGTGGCTGTGTGTTGATCTGTTTAGGTAGATTGTGGTTCTGTTGTGGTCTGACAGGGGCGTTTGTGGGCTGACTGTGAAAGCTCTGAGAGATGTCATGTTTATGTCAGTGATAAAGTAATCTACGGTGCTGTTTCCAAGGGATGCGCTGTATGTATATCTGCCGAAGGAGTCCCCTCTGAGCCTACCATTAACTATGTACAGACCCAGTGAGCGACAGAGCTGCAGCAGCTGTGACCCATGTTTATTTGTTACTTTATCGTGATTGTTTCTCGGGGGACATGTTGGGGAGCTGATGTTTTCCCCCCCTGGTAAGTGTTTGTTTCCCTGTGTGCTGAGGGTGTCAGGCTCTTGTCCTGTTCTGGCGTTTAGGTCTCCACAAACCATAATGTGACCTTGTGCCTGAAAATAGCTAATTTCCTCTTCTAGAGTGGAGAACATGTCTTCCTTAAAATAAAGGGATTCTATCGGGGGGATGTAGATAGCACACAGAAATACATTTTTTTCAGTTGTGGTTAGTTCTTTGTTTATTTCTAGCCAGATAGAAAAAGCTCCAGTTTTGACTAGCTTAATTGAGTGGATTAGTTTTGATTTGTACCATACTCTCTCTCCCCCTATTCTCACGTTCCCTCTCTCTCTCTCTCTCTCTCTCTCTCTCTCTCTCTCTCTCTCTCTCTCTCTCTCTCTCTCTCTCTCTCTCTCTCTCTCTCTCTCTCTCTCTCTCTCTCCCCCTCCACTTTCTCTCTCTTAATCTCCCTGCTCCTCCGGGAGCCCCACTTTGTAATTTTAATAATTAGGAGCCGACAAAACTGTCAGACAGAAACGTAATAAAGAGAGCTACAGTAATTGTCCGGGAGGTTAATTCCTCTCAGATGGACGCCGTTCCACTGCTGTTTTGAGTCAAATCAAAAGAAATGAGTGTGTGTGTGTGTGTGTGTGTGTGTGTGTGTGTGTGTGTGTGTGTGTGTGTGTGTGTGTGTGTGTGTGTGTGTGTCCGTGCGTGGGTGCATGAAAATACATGTTCTTAAAATCTTCTAGCACTAGTATGTGTGCGAATCCCACATAATAGCAAAGTACAGTACTTTTGAAATGAGTGTGTTTCATGTGAATGGATGCATGTGAGTGAAAGCTGTATATTTCAATTTGTATGAGGGTGTGTATGACAGCAGTATATCACCACACATTTGTGCAGGTGTGTGTGTGTGTGTGTGTGTGTGTGTGTGTGTGTGTGTGTGTGTGTGTGTGTGTGCATGTGCCTGTCAGATGGAAGTATATAAGTTACACTGCAGTTCTCACATTGCTGCTTTATGTAATTACGGTGGAAGGCACGCAGGGCGCCAGAGTAAGGCGAGCCCCTGTGCTCACAATGCAGCAGGGTCCTTCACTCTACAAGTGTCTCTCTGTGCCAGTGGTTCCCAAAAACTCGATCTACAAGCTCACAACAAGCTCACAACGCGGCTATTTTCACTAGTTTGTGTCGTGGGCAAACATCTTATCTCTCTTTTGGGCAACGACTCACAAGCTGAAACGTTTGGGAACCACTGCTCTATGCCACCATCGGACAAAAAGGACGACGGGTCTGCAGTCAGGTGTTACAACAGAGCTTTGCAGATCTTTGGCTGCCTTTAGTGCAACATACTGTACCAAATCGAGCAGCCTGGCCCCTGCACCGGCATGGACAGAAACCGTTACTGCAGGGTTCCTTGCAGGATCAAGGCTTTGTTCAGAACAGCCGGGAAAATCTCATTTGTTTCTCAGATAAGATCTTTTTAGAGACTGACTGTCCACACCGTTACCGGCAAGTGATCAGATATCAGTATTCAGCCATCGTCGACCTATCTGCATTGGTTGCTGTGGCAACAACATAACGACAAAGGACATGAGTAATACTTCATCAAAAATAGCAGATCTACAATCTAGATTAGACCGGCTATTTTCAGAGGGCGACACCCTCATGCAGCACACTATAAATCAGGCTTCAGGGAGACGCATCGGAAATTTGATTTGAATCACAATTAAAAAATTGGGCGCCGATGACCTAGCGGTTAAGGCGCATACTAGTGGTGCGCGGGCCGACCCGGTGGTTTCAGACCTTTTCAGGCGGGCGGTGGGCGGGTGGGTTATCACCACTCTCACGTGCAAAAAATAAATAAGAATAATCACCTGTTCTTATTTGCCTTTTATTCTTAATAAGAGTAGGCCTATAAGAATAAGAATACAACGTTTGAATACGAGCACGAGCGAGCGAGTTTTAAAATGCGTCAGAGAGGAGCGAGCCAGCGAGGTTTCTCCTCCGCTCCTTGGACCGTCCCAATTGGGGCCGCGAACCACATCTTGCCAACATTTGACACAACGTGAGCACAGCAGAGAAGATGCACAAACAATTCAGCGCGTGTCGCTGATCAGGATTTCACTTAAATGTCTCTGAGCTCTGACTCTCTGTCATCCACACAAGTCCGTTTATAGCTAAATACTTTGTGTCGGTTAAGTTATATAACCAGCCAGTCAACGGATACGATTTGAAATGCAACTTTCACAAGTGAGGCGGATCTTTTGACTGAATGAACCAACCACGCTCACCTCGAGTCGCTCCCATCTCTCCAATCTGGTGATTAATCAATAACCAACAGGATTTAATATTGTCCGTTTTTTGCTGTCTGTTTAAAGTGCGAGGCGCTGTATAAATATGATTTACATAAAACCGCCATTCTTACCCTGACGATGCCCGGCGATTAGAGAATGAACGTCTTTGAATGAATGTCTTTTAGGCTAAACCCCAATTTGAACAACACGTTTGTTTATTTAGCCCATGACAATATTGTGCTGCTGTAAACCTTTCTGTAAAGCGACTTTGGGTACTTAGAAGAGCCGTATAAAGATGAGCTATTGTGGAGATGATATACCATCTTTTTTTTAAATGCGGGTTGCGGGGCGGGCGGATTCGTTGATTTGTATATTGTTCTGCGGCGCGGGCGCGGGTGGGTTACGTTCCGTGCGGGCTGTGGGTCGTGCGGGTTATGAAAAAAACCTCACCCGCGCAACACTAGCGCATACCATATGACTCTAATGTGAGTTCGCGTGTTCGATTCCCGAGCCCGACGGCCTTTGCTGCATCAGTCCCTGTCTTACTCTAGAAAAGCCCAGAACATATCTTTAACCCATTTAGCCATGGAAAGCATCTGTGTCACTTTATTTTTAATCACAAAGATGTTTGTAAATCATTTTTCAGGTCTTAACTCATTCTGTGCCAATCACGTGTATACACGTGATATATTAGCGCATCCCACAGTGCCAATCACGTATATACACGTGATTCCAAAAAAAAAAAAAAAAAAAAAAAAAAAATTTTTTTGAAAATTTTTTTTGAAATTTTTTTTTTTGGACCCCATCAAAACTAGTGAACATGATTTCAATCGCGATTTTGCATGTTTAACCCCCATACAACCCCCATACAACTCAGGTAGCAGACCTCCAAGCTCACAACAGTGTAAAACATAATGGCTATTATCTCAAGAATGCCTGAACGGATTTCCAATCGGATTTTTTTGTTTGAAAGCTGTGAACAAACTGCACAAACCCACAACAATGCAATCCAGGATTGCATTGGATTTTTTAGAGCTCATTCTTCTCTGTTTTTTTCCCATGCATGAGGTGTGCAAGGTTTAATCATGGCTAAGTTGACGAAAATAAGGCTTTTAAAATGCTTGGTAGCCAATAGCTAACTTCAAGCTAACTTCATCCTCTTCCTGTACATGCACAAAGGAACGTGTTTAGGCAAGTCATGGCTGCAGGGCTTCTGCATATACCAGCATATCTCTATGGGATTGTCTGTGGCACTCTTGGCCCCCTCTAGTGGTGAAAGGGTGGCATTAAATGAGTTAATGGGTAAAAAAAAAAGAAAAAAATAACATACACACACACACACACACACACTCCCATCATGTGAGTCATTGTGCTGCTCTCACCTGCAGGGTTGGAGAAGTCCAGCACGCTGGTGGCGGGCTGCAGCAGGTCAGGGCTGCTGGAGGACAGGCTGCCCGGGATGGGCATGATGGCCACGCTGTGACGGCACTGCTTGGTGCCCACGATGCTGTCGTCCTGGGACTGGCCCACGCCTCCGTCACTGTCCACACCAGAGGATGGATGAATGGAGAGAAAGACACAAGAGAGGGAGGGAGAGAGAGAAACAGTCTTAGACGGGAACGTCTGGAAGCGCTCGGCACTGGTGAACAAAAAGGTTTGAGCGATCCGCCAATATTAGCTTTTGAAGTTTTTATTTATTTATTTATTTATTTCATTCTGCAGCGGTAGACATTTATTTCCATATCCCCAAGCGGTTGTATTGGTTATTACTGTTGTAAGCTTTTAAGTGAGAATCAGTAGAGGAGTGCACTTTTTTTGCTTGATTGGAGACAGGAGACAGTAAACGGCGTAAAGTACATACCGTACATAACTCTGTCCCAACCAATAACAAGAAAAACAACGCTGTGGGACTTTTAGGAAAATGTCTACCATCGCAGGAGCACGTAATAAAGTCCATTTCAGGGCAGGTGAAACGGATCTTTAACATTTAACAGACAGGAGGGGAACTGTTACAAATTCATCCATGAGACGATCCATGAATGGCGCCAACTGCTTTGCTGCGCTCTCACAGACACGCACTGGACACACACGTTTAGAAATAAACACACTACACACACGTACACAAAGAGACAAGGGACACATAAGACATGAGGCGTGTCAAAGCAGACATGGCACACAGAAGGCACGACACAGACGGCGGAAACAATGGTCGCTTCTATATTCCTTAGGGAGTGAGTTGGTGAGTGTGTGAGTGTGTTTGAGGGTTCTTCTTTCAAGTGCAAGTCTAGCAAACGTCATGTGCTGTTCCAGCACTTACCCTGGAGCCAGCGGTCCAGGGTAGGGATGGGACGATATGACATTTTCATATCACGATTATTGTGACAAAAGAAATTGTGATTTACGATATTATCACGATAATCAAAATCCATTATCCTGGGGCGGAACATTTGCCAAAAAAATAGAAGATCTACAAGCTCACAACGCGACACGTTGTGAGCTTGTAGATCGGCTATTTTCTGGCAAAGACATTTGATAGAGAGTGAAAAAAAAGACTGTATCAAGTACATATATTATAAGTACCTTTTGCCAATTATGGAGGGTTTAAGTGGTACCGGATATGCAGCTCGGCAAATAAAAGGTGAATTGATCCCAGTGCATGATGGAGGACCATATCACAATAAATTAAATCTCCACGATACGATTATCGTGAGTGTTTTTCATCACGATAAACGATAATATCGCTTATCGTCCCATCCCTAGTTCAGGGTAAGCTTGCACGTGTGTGAAAGAGGCTACCCACTCAGCTATATGCAAACGCTAACCTTTACATTAATGATGTCATTAGTTTGACTGGGTCTCTCTATGAGGCTGGAGTCGGCTGATGACAGGAAACAAAGGGCAGCTCCCCAGAGAACCACAGATTGTTTAGATTGGAGCTCAAAAACGAGGGCTTAGATGGAGCGTGTGTGTAAGTGGGGACTAAATTGTTTATTTATTTATTTTACTGTTAGATTTAACTGCCGTTCTCTCATATGGTGTGGGTTAATGTTAGACATGCATCTGTTAGGTTAGTATGGGAATATGGAATTGAGGTACATTAATGCAATGTCCGCGAAATTTTGTAAAAGTGTGTGTGTGTGTTCACTGCACGCATGTGTGTGCGTGTCAAAATGAACATGTAGTTTTATCATGTTGGACACAGTGAAGAACAAATGCTTGGACAATCACTGTATTCTACAGTTAAATACAATGACAGTCATTTGATTTGTTGTAAACTGCTATGCGAGGCTTTCCTACTCAAGGGAATCGAGCTTCAAATCCTGTCTCCCACGGGAAAATAAAAGAAAACAAAAAAGAAAAGAAAAGAAAAGAAAGAAAGACCGAAATACCCAAAAGCGGTAAATACTGTAGATGTGTGACTGCTGCTGACAGCTTCGTTCGCTTATTGCCTTCGGGGCCTCGGCTGGCGTGTCCATTTTTAGTTTTGAAACTTACAGCATATTTACAAGCAATTTGCATACGTTAAAAGAATGATGAGAGCCAAAACACCTACAGTACCTTAACCACTTTCAACCACATGTCCTTATTTTGGGCATGCGATTATAGGCAAAGGTATTCAACTTCTCTGTTCAACAGCTTGTAGATCAGCTATTTTTGCTTTAATTTGTCATAATGAGGAAGTCAAATAGGCCTTAAGTGGTAATTGAAATGAGGTGAATCCACAAAATCCCCAGACTAAACATTAAAAAATGTTAAACATCACATACTGAACTAATGAATAAAGATTGGGTGGCACAACACAGCAGGGCCTTGGTGGAATAGCTGAGCTCTACTGTAGCAAAGCCTCGGTAATCTGTGATGCGTGCCGCAGCATCCACAGGAGTGAATGAGACTAAAGATACATTGAAAAATTGAGGGGTAGGAAAAAAAAAGATACAGGGAGGAAGGAAGGGAGGGAGGGAGGGAGAGTGACAATAAAAGTAAGAGAGATTCAGAGAGAGATGGCCGAGAGTAATGGCGAAAAAAGCCCCAATTGAGATAAACGCTGGGCTCAAATTAACCCTGGACAGAGATGGAAGGCACTCGTGTGCATCGTAAGCCTCCTAATGCCTTACGACAACCAAAGCTGAGATGGTGACAGAAAACGCTATCGCAAAATGCATGAGGGCTGTTGAGCGGTGTGGCAGTCATAATGCGGCGAGAGACAATTTACTTCACTTAGCTGTCAGCAACTCTGGGGATGAATTTACCCATACACAATTTTACAGTCACAAATGAAGGGTGCACACAGCAAGCTTACGACGGCTGAGATGGAGCACACTTGACTTATGGCTTTGTGAGGGCTAATTCCCGGGTTAAAGATGTAGCCTTATTTGTGTATTGTGCACAGAGAAAAAGGTTTCTCTCTATTGCCTATAGTTCCAAGGTGTGCTGGGTATGCCGTGGGAACCTGAAAGAAACTCCCACTCTGTTCTGTTCATTTATTCCAACGCTGCAGCAAACCAAGGCCTCGTTTATTATGTCCCGCAGCACTTGATCCACAGAGGAATGGTTGAATACCAGAACGTTTAGAAAATAAGAGACGATAGAAAAAGCAAAATACTGTAGGCAAAAAAAAATGGATTAAGCCAAATTGTAGTTTAATGTGGGTTGATGTGGAGGCGGCAAGGAGGCAAGAGAAGGATGTGTTTGCCTGCTGAATTTAAGTAGCATCAATTCTACCAATTCTGAGGTCTTCTGGCTCAGTGGTTCTCAAAGTGGGGAAGGGGGAACCTCAGGGGTCCTTGAGGGGGTTTTGGGAGGTCCCCAGCTAAATTATTCATACAGTAGTTACGAACCAAACGGAACCTTTACAGGTCTGTACAGTACCAAATGGAATCCGTACGGGTCCATTTGGTTCCATTCGTATAATCTCTAGAGCAGGGGTCTTCAACAGGGGGTCCCAGAGTTACTACAGGGGGGCCTCCAAATCTTTGAGTGATAGAAACCTTTTCTTCTCCTTTTTTATATTAACTCTTTCCTTGCCAGAAGCCAAAATGGCTCCAACTTAGATATGCCCAGATTTTGTATATTTTTTTTTACTGTGAAATGAAAAAATATCTATATATTTTTTTTTCGGCAAAGAGGTTTGGTGTAGAGGGGGAAAGGAGCAGACTAAGTACAGAGTGAAAGGTCAAGTTTATTAGGTAATGACGGCTCAAGTGGTTAAATATATGAAAACACAAATTGACATGAATCCAAAATACACTGATGATCGGGCTGTCAAACGGCGAAACTATATGGAATCTATGAAAAGGTTGTGGGGGTCCCTGCTTCATCTCTCTCTCAACTAAGGGGTCCTTGGCCTGAAAACGTTGAAGACCCCTGCTCTAGAGTTATGGGAGTCTCTGGCCTGACACACACCAAAACCGGGGGGTTCTGGAGTTTCAAACGTTTGAGAACCACTACTATGTGTGACTGTGTTGATGAAGCTCATGGTGTCTCTGTGTAGCTGCCTGAGGTGTGTTTTCAACTACACGGATGGGGAAGGATGGCAGAGATGGAGGGAGGGAGGGGGTTACACAAGAGGTCTTACCCAAACAGGCCCCTGAAGCAGCACAGAGGGAGACGAGGAGGGGGAGAGAGACCACATTGACAAGCATGAAAAAAACAAACAGGAGCAGCGTCTGCGCTGATGCAGCAAAGTAGCACTGACAGAGAAGTTAAAGGCACCCACATGTGTACACACACACACACACACACACACACACACACACACACACACACACACACACACACACACACACACACACACACACACACACACACACACACACACACACACACACACACACACACACACACACACACACACACACACACACTGCACAAGACACAAATCCAAACAGACACACAGCAGCATGTCGACAGAATGCAAAACGTCTCAAGGGTGTAAAAGCTGCTGGCTCCAAACATGTTAGATAAAAGGCAGATTTAGCATCAACGATGATGGGTTTCAGAGCAAACTGCAACAAATCCCGACTCTGCTTGGAAAAGGTTACATGAAGTAATAATAATAATCATATCTTAAATAGGAATGGGACGATATGAACATTTCATATCACGATTACTGTGACAAAAGAAATCGCGATTTACGATATTATCGCGATAAGCAAAATTCATTATCCTGGGGTGGAACATTTACCAAAGAATAGCAGATCTAAAACGTTGCAACGCGTTGTGAGTTTGTAGATCGGCAATTTTTTGGCAAAGACATTTGATAATGAGTGAAAAAAAGAACATACAGTATATTATAAGTACCTTTTACCAATTATAGAGGGGTTTAAGTGGTACCAGATATTCAAAGTACACACAGCAAATAAAAGGTGAATTGATTCCAGTGCATGACAGGGGACGATATCATGATAAATAAAATCTCCACAATACGATTATCATGAGTGTTTTTTATCAAGATAAACGATAATATCGCTTATCGTCCCATCCCTAATCTTAAATTAATTATTGCATTTCTATTGCACGTTATGATGTCATTATGCCAGTGTTATTTGTCACTTTATCATTTTGATATTTCACCTCATCTTAACGTATAATAATTGTGTATATTGTGTATGGTTGTGTGTCTATTAATAAGTCAATGCAAAAGACTAATAGTGGATTTATCCTAACAAGCCTCGTTTATGCTGTTGTTTTTTCCCTTTTACTCTAACCTGTGCCCCTCCTGTTGCTGCACGAACACCTGAATTTCCCTCAAGAGATAAAAATAAAATGCATTTATTAGACACCAGAGCGACTTGCACATGCAGTACCAGAGTGGATGGTCACATAAGTAGAACACTGTAGCGCTAATCAACTAGGATATCAGGTAAACATCAAAACTAGCATCGGTGTAAAGTAAACAACATGCTATGTAAGCTGAAAAGGGCAAACTGATTGTCGGGATTGACTTGAAGGGAGTTATAGTACATTATAGACTTGTCTGTAAATCACCTGCTCTTTGTGTCTAGACTAACTATAACCTAACGACTCTGTCTATTGCTTTCCAATCCGGGGGCGCTAAATCAACTGGGCTGGTCAATATGTGATGTGCTTGTGTGCAAAAAAAGTCACACAGACGTGTCCTTGTGTGTGCATTCACTCATACATGCTAGCACGCCGCACACACATTCATTTGGCAGACAAGAGAGCAGACTATCGCAAAGTGGCTTTTTATACCTTGCCTGACTTTTATAGTCATATAAATCCCTGGTATGAAGTGGAAGCCAATGTCATCAGAGAATAGAGGCTCTTGGCATTTAAGCCAGCCCTGGCCAAAAAAAAGATACATCAAATGTAGGTATTGTAGGGTATTCAATTAGTTCTTTACAATTTAGGCTTTTAGTAGACATCTATACAGTAAGTTGAATACAAAAGTGTTAGTGGCCACATCTGTCTGCTCTAGATGTGTCCTCAAAATGTCTAGATTTGTCCTCAAAATGTGTCGCAGATGACCAGTGGTGGAAAAAGTACTCACATAGACCTATTTGACTTGGGTAAAAGTATCAATGCTGCAATGTAGAAATATACTGTACAAATTGGAAATTGGAAATACTCAAGTAAAGGACAAATACCTCAAAATTGCACTTAAATACATGTACTTACTGTAGTTACTTAACACTACGCCCCATGTGTTCTCAGACCAAAAGCACAGTTACATGCATGTCCTGCACTGCGATCGGGCGAATACAGCTCAGGGACAAGTTTAACATGATATCGATCGGATATTAAATCATACGCAGGCAGTGCGGCAGGGCCCTGGCCACACTTACACACACGCACACACAAGGACAAAATGACATATAAAACTGTGGGGGAAGTTTATACATCTAGCCAGCCAGTATGTTCACCTTCACTCAGTCTTTTGCGTTTTCCATCTCAATAACACAAGACACTGAGCTGAATACAGATGGCCCTGAATCCCTCGTCCTACGTCTATCCCTGTTAATCACTGTCACTTAATTGCGGGGTGACTGAATGGCTACTCAATCCGGCGAAATAAAGACCCAAACGAATTACATGAAAGGGGCCATTTAGTCGATCAAAGGAAACGACTGCAGTGAATCGTTGGAATACGTTTGCCGGTTGTTGGATCGAAGGCCGCTGTGTGACGGCACGTGACGCTATGGGACAGGAGGCAATCAGCCTCCATGCAAGTTGAAAACATATGATTACCGTAGGTATTACCAGCACAAAGCTGTTGAAAATGATCAGAGCAGAGAGGGAGCGAGCCTTTTCGTTAATGTGAGTGTGCGACAGAGAGAGAAAGAAAGAGATATGTGAGTATATCTATACATCTAGAGTACATACAGTACAGTATGTACTGTATGAGCAATTGTGCACGCGTGGAAGGGTGATTGTATGTGAGTGTGTGTGACATAGAGAGAGACTGTAATTGCATCAATACATCTCAATGTGTAGGAGATTTTGAGTGTGCACAGTGTTCTGTTGTTTTCTCTGTATGTGTTCGTACAAGAGTAGTGCCTGTGAGAGAAACAACAGGATATGTGTACGTGTACGCATGCGTGTGCGTGTGCATGTGTCTGAGTGCATGTGTTTATAGCATGCAAGAGCAAACGTTGACAGTTGGAGGTGTAATTAACATGGTCACGAGCGGCATCTCCTCTCACAAGCGTCGACACAATGAGCTTAATGAGGCCCGGGGAAAGACAGCGTGATGAAATGATGAAATAAAAATCAAGGGCTGTAATGACACGTTTATGGCAAGAGAGAACACACAATCTCTTAGCTCCTGTGTGTAAAATCCCTTTAAGAGTCTCCAGATTGCTGGAGAGTGGTTATGAATGATGATGACGGTGATTTGTCTTTTAATGTCGGTCAGTGGGCCTTTAACCCAGCGTTCCTCTCCTGGGCAGTTCATTATACGGAAACTTTCTGGGAAAATAGACAAACATAGTCGATTGAACGCCTATAAGGGCCGGCGGTGATTTGGTGTAAAGGGGAGAAAAAGAAGGGGACCAGGTACAGACCCCTTGGGAACCCGATCATGGAAGTATATTTATATAAAGTATACTATTATAGCGGAGTTAATGAAAAAAGAAAATTGGGACAGGCTTAACTGTGAATGTCCTGTACTGTAATTAGTGCTGCATTTTAAAATACTGTTATATTAATGCATTTATTTTGTATGTAATTATTTTCTTCTCTGACTTTATGAGATGCACTTTGTAAAATCATTTTAATGGTCTTGTTATACATGCCACCTTGGGTAGTTTCAGTGGCATTATTAAAAGCCTTGATCAAAGGCATCCTCGACTGCACTCGACTTATTACGAGAGAGATGGAGAGTTTTATAGATTCACATTTCCCAGTGGTTTCCCAGTGGCAAAAAAAAATCTAAATACTGCTTCCTGAATGTCTTTGCTGGCTGGATGTATTTGACTTTGGAGATCCATAAAATAATACCTGGGAGCTTAGCTGGTCTCTCTCTGGATGCAAAATCTAGCGGAGAAATTATACTATGCCTACAGTGATGTGAAGGTAACTAAGTACTGTACACTCACTTAAGTGAGGCACTTTTACTTTACTACTTTTTTTATACTACTCCACTACATCTCAGATGCAAATATTGTACTTTTTACTTCACTGTGGTTTATGTGACAGCTTCGGTTAAGTTGCTTTGCAGATTTAGATTATTAATACTAAACATACATTAACTGATGTATAGGTTAAGCTACTCAGCAGCGCCTAAAGTACTTCAAATAAGCTCCACCTTTAGTGATTAATGCATTACTAATTACAATCCAATAATATGATGGTGACATTTGCCACACCATTATGCCTTTCCGCATAATGAGTACTTTCAAGTTTGCTACAGCGAATGTAATTCTGGCAGCAGGACACAAATTGTGTTATTGCTTTCCGAGTACTTTTTCCTCCACTGCCTGTCCGGAGGGCAGCGAGAAGTCTACATAACAGAGAGACTCACAACATACGTCTGTAAATAAAACATGAGCATAATAAGCGCTGAACTCTTGAACCCTTTGATATACAGTAGTCGCCATCGGCTGGAAACCTTGTTACAGTATGTCCAGAACTGCAGCTTACTTTACAGGAAATTAAAAGAAAAAGAAAAGAAAAGAATGATGTGTGTTCCAATGGATCCGATATTATTTTGGTATTATTAAGTTCTAGTTCATAATTTTCATTGGTTAAATGTTTATAAAATCCAATGACAGACTTAACCACTTTCAAACTGTTTCTAAAAAGCTAAAATAAGCCAATCTACTGTACAAGCTCAAAGTTCAAAGTTTGGCCGTTTTAAGTTGCTTTTGAGCGACGAAGTAGGAATTAATTTACAAAAACATCAACAGGGTGAAATAAGGAGATACCAGGTTTCTGCATGACCACGATGATACAGCTAAAATAAAGTATCAACGTCAGTGAACCCTAACCATGTAACTTCTTACCTGAAGGGCTTGGGCGGCAGGATGCTGAAGCGAGTCTTCTCCAGCATCTTGCGGATCTTGTTGCGGCCCCCCGACACCGTGTTGGCCTTCATCTTGCGGGTGCTCTTGTGGTCGGTGGGGAACTCCATGTCGCCCGGCAGGTCCGGGATGGAGAAGCGGTTCCCCTTCTTCTCCTGGATCTTGGGGATGTGCGGGCCGCCGTTCTTCTTCTCGTGCACCATCCTGCTCAGGAGCTCCTTGAAAACTGGGGGTGGGGGGGGGGAGGTGGTGGGTTACCAGAGTGTTGATTTTGTTGGCTAAAACTATGACTGAAAAATTATTTATATTATTGAGACCGTAGGTCACAGTTTAGTATGAGAAATGGCACATCATGTCTCCGTCCGACCATGTACGATTTTTTATGGTCTATGGGTTTGACGCTCTAACATCACAGTGATGTCAGGGGCACCACACTAACAGAATCCCGTTATGCCCTTATATGGAGATCCTTGGTGATAAGACATTTCACTCACCGAATATGTTGGTTTTGACGGTGAGAGAGAGGTGTGTGTTGTTCCGCAGAATGTCCACGGCTTTGGCGTAGGAGATGTTCTCAAAGTTCTGCCCGTTGATCTCCATGATCTGAAAGGGAGATTCCGGTGCATTACAACTGGACATGAATACATACAGATTGTACGTTTTGGATCCGTTAATACTCCCTAGTATCAGATTCTTTGGGACTGACTGATTGTTGTGTCGTATTGCATGCCATTAAATCATACTGATACTTTGAGAGTGCAGATCAATTCGTTTGATGAGGCGATGACAATAAAAAGAAGCCACACCAAATCGTGTAACTCTAACACGGTATCAGCACCATAAAGACCGTAAAGTATGGCCTCTGCGTACAACTTTATTTTATCCTCGGAAGTACATTGCAAATGAAAGTAAAAAGTGAGAATGAAACACGAGAGGTAAAGGTCCTTATGCAACGAATAAATCATCCAAAAAAACGTCAGTAATATTTCACAAACAATTCATTCGTGACGATTTTTGATTTAAGCAGAAAAGGTGAGTTAATACTGTAGCATTGCAAGACGGGATAGACATATTAGTAGAGAGAGAATCTCTGAATGTGTGCCATTCAATTGGTGTATGCTCTGGTTAAGAACTTGACTTCAGTTCTGTAAGCTATAAACTACTGTTCACGCAATCTAATTAACCTATATGCTATGATTCCCTGCTTTCATTTGAAATGAAAAACCTAAAATGCTAGTCGACTCCGCTCTATACAAAATGGGACATGGCACATTTGGTAATGCCCCAATCATTCAGGTTGATTTAGGACCTTTATTTATGATGAAAAATCTATCTTTGAGTATGGCACTTTATCGCGTTCTGTGTGGATAATCATGCCACAAACAGCAGTTCAAATAAATGTGAATTAACCGCACTAAATAAACACTACCGGTATGCATGAGTCAAGAACCGAACCAAGAAAAACACAGTCCATCTTCTCCTATTTTACCTGGTCTCCCCGTTTGAGCCCGGCCTCCGAAGCCTTGCTGCCCTCCTCCACCGACTCCACGAAGATGCCGAAACCCCTCTCGCTGCCCCCTTGCAGGCTGAAGTAGAGGGGAGACTCCCTGGACGCCTTCTGCAGCGTGATCTGCCTCCACTTGGCCTTGGCCGCACAAGCAATGTTCAGCAGCCGCAGGTGGCCCTTCATTTTCTGACAGAGGGAAAATGAATGAGTGAGTGAGTCAGTCAGCAGATTTAAGAGAAATGTGACTTTAGTTCAGAATGACTGAAATAAAGCTAATGACTCAACGAACCGATGAGCTGGTAAGAAACATTGCATTCACAACTGCTAACTCAGGTGTTAGGCTATACTGTAGTTATTCAGACCACATCTCATTTTAAACCGCTGTGACTCAACGGTTGAATAATTTATCAAAGCTTTAATGAACTAGAAGATTTCCTAGTTCATTAGTACACAAACAATTACAGACTAGTGTTTCTTGTCATTTCTTGCCATTCTTGACAAGTACATAATGTATTTGTGTATCATCTGCATTTACCAACCATTTAAGTGCTATATCCTTTTATTAATGCTTTCATATTATATAGAATAGTAAAGAGCCAGATGGATGGGCATGCAACACAGGATCTCCAAATGGAATCAAGCCACAGACATTCATGTGGGCGACCCACTATCCGGACAGGTGCGCCACAACGCGCCACAACTTGCAAATCTTACCGTAGCCTCTAGATGTTTTTCAAATTCCTCCAGAAAGCGAGTCATGGCATGGTCACCTTCAAAGTCGTTGAAGTGGTTGTTTACCCACAGCAACACTATCCTCGTCACCTGTGGGCAAAAACAAACCTTTACTCACACACACTCACACACACCCAACGGCTCTTCCGGCAAAACTTTTAATTTCCTGTTTCTTCAAAGAACAGCCTCTATATACGAACACACCACTTCTGTGATACGAAATAAAGGGGACTTTCATAATGGTTCATGCCGGTGTAATTTTGTACTGTCAAGCTTTCACTGTACAAAACAAACAGCAGCCCCCCCGCCTCTGTTTCATGGTTAATTGGTCAACTGTTTTTATTCTGCAGCGTGGGTTCCCTCCCTGCAACGGCCCTTTCCGCTAGTCTGCTAAGTAATGTGTTGGAAGCAGTGGGGGAGCCAAATAATGAGCAGAAGCTATAAACCATAAAACAGCACCAGTCGTAATCACAACTCGTTTTGACGACGGTCTAGAGAATATTTCAGACATGGGTTACCTTCAACCACACAAATCATCCTAGCATCCCTATTCTGGGGTGAACATTCGGCGAAACCGCAGCTATTTTCACCAAAGAGATTTGGTCAAGAGGAAGAAAAAGAAAAAGGACCTAACAGTACAGACCCCTGGGGGGAATCGATGGTCAATGAAGTATATTGATTTAAAAAGTGATTAAGCTGAAAGCATTGGAAACAGTGACTTCTTTACATTATCTTTTTAAAGTTAGAAATAAGATCGATAAAGAAACCAACCGCCAGAGCATCCTGGAATGCTCATCAACCCAAAAAAAAAAAAAAAAAAAACTATCTCTTTTCACGCCATCTCACTCGTTCTTATCTCTCGTGCAATGGTTTTCCCCGCGAGGCTGGGTCCCCTTCAGCAGGGCAGGAGATTAAACGGCCAGATGACTGCCTCATAAAGACTATTGACAACACAAGGACTAATCTTATGGTAAATCACTTATGGACGATGGGAGTGTCAGGCCTTGGGACAAATCGCTACCGGTCCCCGGGACAGCTGAGCTTGCTGAACTGGGTATTGATCGCCGAGAGGCAGAGCGCACACACACACATGAAATTTCCACAGAGACGCGTAAACACACAGATAATGACACGTGAGCCAATGAGCGCACAAAGAGAAGCGTATAAAACTGGCACACAAATAAAACACTTATATAGTGGTGTACATTCCCCCCCATGTGTGCTCCCAGAACATACAGATGTGTGCGCGTGCGTGCGTGTTTCTACCAGCCAACCTCTCTCACCCACATGTGCACACACTTAACATGCAACAGCAACACTTTACTGACCTATATGAACTCACGTGCACTGTAAACCCTCCCAGTGTGCACACACTCACACGCACGCACACACACGGAATGGCGGGCAGAAGCGTGGCGTACCGTGTCTCGGAGGCTGTCGACCTTGAACCACTCCAGTAGCTTGTGTCCAACGTCCATGGGGTTGGACAGGAAGGTGCGGTATGTCAACAGGAAGTCCTCGATGTAGGTGGGGTCCACCACCGACGGCTCCTCCACCAGGTGCATGATCAAACGCTCCGGCGTGCCCTGACACACACACACACACACACACACACACACACACACACACACACACACACACACACACACACACACACACACACACACACACACACACACACACACACACACACACACACACACACACACACACACACACACAATGTAAGGAATCAGGATACACAGTCATGCACGCCCACACACACAAACTGCAGCTACAGTACATAACAGACACGCGCACTAAAGGGCACGCTTGCACACGCACTTGAATAATTTATGTCATCATTAATCATAAAAGTGACAAGGACATAAACTGCAAAGTGGCAGATATCGAGCCGAGCTGTCAGTCAAAGTTGCCTGTTCACACAATCACAAACAAAGCACGTTGTGTGCACGTGCACACTTGAGCGCACACACACACGCGTGCGCACACACACGCGTGCGCACACACACAGGACACATAGGATACTGTTCTCAGTAAGCTTTTGCTGCTCACATATGAAATATCTTGTTATGTTATTACTTTCTCTGGGATTTTAAACTCTCACTATATGTAACTTTGTTTTAACCCATTAAGACCTGAGAAATACCTAAAAATCTCTTCCAAATCCTAATGATTTTCTGAAAAACCTATGATCCTTTATCTGTGGTGCTCAAAGTTTTTAATGTCAAGAACCCCTAGAATTATATGTATTTGACCGCAGACCCCCATCTCAAAATATTTTGTTCCAGGGAGCCTGAGAAAAAAAGATTTGACAAATGTTTGCTTTAAAAAAAGATATATTCAAAGATTTGCAAAAATGTCTATGATCTTTCAAAAATAGCAGATCTACAAGCTTGCAGCACGGCACTCGGTGGAAACCAGGTTCAAATTTGCAGTAGTAGAAGTCTAAATGCACGTGTTTGATTCCTACATACGTTTCGCTGACAATTAGGATGCACAAATATCTGAAAATAGAACACAGTCATAGCAGTTGTGTAATGTTCGTTGAGGAAGTTTGCATGGGTTTCTAAAAAGAGTGAATGGTTTGCAAACATTTTCATGTCAATGACCCCCAAATTCATATGTATTTGTCTGCAGGACCCCTATTTCAAAATCTTTTTTTTTTTCTTCAAAAGTAGCTATATAGGCTACTCTATGTTTGCTGCTCCACCCAAGCCAAAATATACAATCAAACAAACAAACTATTTTTCAGGAAACCACTTTAAGAACCAGTGTTCTCTTTACCCTGAAGAAAAGGCGACTATTACATTGGAAACTGTACCTACATTATACAGACTACTCTCTACATCGCTGCTGGACAGCAGCACGCAGCTCACACACACATAGGAAACGGGTCGCCTGACAAGGAATAGAAACTAGAAGGGGTCAGGTTCTTTGTTTCTTTCTGACGCAGAGAGAGAACGAAAAGGGGCCAAACAAACTGAAGTGGAAACGCTACTGTATCACTCGTGAATTGACTCATCTCTCAATGCTTTTTTGGAGGAGCAAACACGAGTAGCATAGGATAGGAATCGTTGAGGGGCCATTATCCGATCAATATCTGGCCGCCTCTGGAGGCTTGGAGGTGGATCAAAGGGCTTGGGAGCGTATATAAAACGGTGTAGTGTACAAGCAGAGGCACAGACAAACACTAATGGTGCTAACATTGCCAAGCTTATAATGATCAATACGGAAGAAGGTGCAACGGTATCGACGTTCCATGAGCGACAGTCGAGGGCACGTCGACTTTACCATAGAAGGGGTAAATGTTAAACCGATCCGAGGCCATTCCCATGTGTTTTTGGTATGCAAGGAATGCAAAGATGACAGGTCAATTGTAAAGTGTTAATTCAAGCCAATCTATAGATCTGATATTGCTTTAACATTGAAACTTCACCAGGTTCCCAAGTGTCCACACAGTGGGCAAGTGAATGTCTCTGTGACTATCTTATGTACGGTCTATAAAACAACTCTGTTCTGTTCTTAACCATTTATAACCTGGTGACTGATTTTGAGCATGTCATTATAGGTGGAAATGAAAGAAAAAATAATAATAATGTATATTTAAAAAAGTCAATTTCTGTCAGCTTAGGTGGGTGGGATCTAGCGGCAGTTCGCCTCTTTACAGCTCCACAGAGTAAAAACTTTTTGGAGATATTTCCGCAATTATGTCAAATTACCACAAAGTGATTTGGCGTAAAATTCCACCGCTCGCGGTCGGAGCGAGAACTTCTTAATTCTATAGTATTGTCCTCAGCACAAAATAAGGTAAAAAATCTATCACAAAAGGTAAAAAAAAAAAAAATCATCACACAAACACATTTCAATGTCAGTCTTGGTGCACAAACAAGCATGTGATGGAACATGGTAAACAGCATGCCCAACACTCTCCCTCACCTTGATGACGATGTGTCCCTTGCGCGTGCCGCTGCGGTCCAGCTCACGGTGCTCTTTCACCATGACGATCTCGCCCTCCTCCTCCACCTTGTGCGTGTTCTTCTCCACGTGGTTGAGGATCCGCCAGTAGTCCTCCTGGGCGATGCACACGAACTGGTCCAGGACAACATGGGGACAGCGTGTGAACTTGTGGTAGAGCTGAAGGCTGCTCCGCACCATGGCGGGGTACTCGCTCAGGAACACGGACGAGCGGGGGGGTAGAGGCATTGGTTGTGCGGGTAGTAGGGACTAACGAATCTAAAGGCCAAGCACCCGGCTCGCCTGTGAATAATCTCTCCGTCTCATGTACCAAGATGCACCGACATCTTAATAGAATTTAGAGCTATGCCTGTTCGTCACCTGCTATGAGTGCAAGTAAGAGCCGCGATGACCTTCTCCTCTGTGCCTACTTTGCAGAAAGCAGTTCCTTGTTATGCTTTTCTCAAACCGGCCAACAACTTCTTTATTTGCTTCTTAGGCAACAAGGCTTTCTGTTGTCTTCCTGTATGATGCAGTGATAGGAAATGAAGCGTGCAATGGGGGAACTGGTCAGGTCAGTAACTGAGGGTTGTAACCACCAGTAGAAGATAAACTAAACTAAGCTTTAACTTTAACATAACCTCCCAGCTCTATATTAGGACCGGCTTCCTCTTAGCCTGCGACCGACAGAGACCAGGTAATATCGAACACCATCTCAGAAAACAATACAGGTCTGTTAACACTTACATGATGGCTGGCTCTAGAGTGTAATGTGCTGCTGAAACAGCAATGCAATTACATAGATATCACCAGTGAATATCATGCGGTCATCGTTGATAGTGCTAAGCAAACATTATAAGTAACCCAACATTGAAAACACCAGTGTAACCAGAAACAATTTAATTGGCCAGTGAACTCTGTGTGGAAATCTGAAATCTGTTTCTAATACTTTTTTTGTGATCAAATATGTGTTATTTTTTTTTTTTAAATACATTTCCTAGATAAACAAGCATGACAAGACTAACATATCGCCCCTCACCCCCACAGGACTTTGAGCGATCTTTTGTTTGGCTGCTGTTAGGCCAACAAGCCGATGTTCAATGATGAATCGTCGCTCAGTACGAATACAAAAGGACATCATCTCTGACAGACATGACCAGACGCAATTCGAAAATGAAAAAAACTTCTGGATATTCCCAAACCATATTATGCATTAAAGTGCCTGAACCTCCTTCCGGGCAAAGTGTGCAATTTGGGGATTTGCCTGTGTGTCTCTCTCACCTGACAGTCGTCTCCCTTGGTGCGGACTTCTCCGCTCATGAACTGTTTGTCCAGGGTGGGAGAGATCCCGAAGCTGTTGCCCATGCACAGCGTCTCCACGCGGCCGTCTGCATGGCCGATCTCCACCGCGCCGTTCAGGATCACGTACCACAGGTCCAGCTGGAGAGAGGAGGAATCAGCATGGAACCTTAGTTATACCGTCATGGTGGATACTCGCAAAGGCCTTTCGTTTTTTTTTCTTGAAATAGAGGATTTAAGTATGGAACATAGCATTGTACAAAGCTTAAGATGCTTGTTTTCAGGGCTGGCTTTGCTGGAGGGAAGGGGGATGGGGGATGGGGGGGGGAGATCCATACCTCTGCTTTTGATACCCCCCATTATGGTTATTGAATCTTGACTGCTGGTGGGGATATGTTCTATCGCTGCTTCTGTTTAGACTTAATTATGCATTTCCGTTTGGGGACTGTGGTGATTGTTATTTATGTTTGTTTATATCACGATTTAACAATTTAATTGAAAAGCAAGTAGTTTTGAGACAAATTATAACATTTATAAAAAAACATGTATTTGTTTTTAGAACTCAGTGTTGGGCTTAAGTGGAAATGGTGTGCTTTCTGTCTGTTTTCATAAATCGAATTCTGATCATTCTAACGTGCAAAAATAATAGCACTTGAGGGTAGAAAAAAATACCCATTAATAAAATAAGAAGAAACTAGCAGGCAAAGAAGAAAACAAACAATGATTGATTATACTTATTGAACAAAAGCGTATTTAGGGACATTTAGCTGTGCAAAGTATTAAGGCAATTCATCATGAGAACCCGGGAACACCCAGGAATAATATTCTTCTTACTCTCCATTAATCTAAGGAGTTTTAAGAGGTGGTCAAAAACTCAGTAAAAGTTCATTAAGTCTGGGCCTACGCTTAGAAATGAAGGAAGTGGCTTCAACCATCACGGAATGACTCATCAAACAGGATATGGATATTTTATGAATTGAAAAGTGGAAGTCTATCTGACAGGCAGGACAAGGGGCTGCGCTCCAGCAGTCACAAGAAATGAGTTCACGGAAAGATTCTAATCACTACGGGAATTTCACGCCGACCCAAAACATATACACAGCGTACAGTATAGACCGTAATCTCAATCTCCTCAATTTCATTTCTGGCTGGATAGCGAAGGTCTATTTTTTGCAGTGCAGCTCCCCAAGAGCTTTAATGGTTTATGTACTGTAGTGGAATCGTGGCATGAAACTTAACGTGCGCTTCAGAGATAAGAATCTTAAACATATACTTTATTTACACTTGTACAGTTACACTGTAAAGCTTCTTGGCCCTCTGGATATACTGCTGCAGTGGAACAGGCCCCATAAACTAAGCTGGAGTTGTGAAGTAGCAAGTGAATGAAACAGGTATAGAGCATTAATCCGCCCCCTCACAAACACCATATTTTATAT